>NW_027179899.1:0-12500 GCF_036669925.1 Montipora capricornis | reverse complement strand
TTGGGGGGTAATAGAGGTGTACTATGGGATTGTGAAAGTAGCGAATCGATAGATTTCCCAAAATATCTTACCCATGGTGCTCCGCTGGCACGCTTTTCTACAATTAGTTTTCAACCTAAAGAAACAAGGTTTCATGAAAATGGATAATTTATCCTCGGAAACCTGTTATATGCACTGCTTTTTTCCCACTGTGTTGTCAGAATCAGATTTGCACTTAATTTCAGTTGCTTTTGAGCCACGTAAATAAAAGCATTTAATTTATTCACACAAATGCCACCTTTTTAACAAAATAACACGAAAAGCATAAATCATATTCGTAAAGGAAAAACAAACACAAATCTGCAAAAATACGAAAAAGCCTTTGTGAATATGCTGACAATGTGAAAGAGTCCGAAAAGTATAAGGGTTAAAACACAGGCTTCAGAAATAACGACAGTGCAGGTGCGGCACAAATTAGCATAGAAAGCTCTTAAAACACGATTGACGGATTACTTAACTTTTTAAGAGGTGATATTAGAAAATAACTTGATAACAATAACAAAACGTACTTAAAACTCAAAAAGCTATGAGTTAACTTCAAAAAAATACCGTCGTAGAAAGTGATATTGGGCTGAAGAAGCTTATAGTATATTGCAAATACTAAAAACAGTAAAAATTGGTTTAGACATTGTACAGCTGTCTTCTTAGTTTGTAAACTAAAATTAATAAAAGGATCTCTCATGTGTATTGATGCCTAAAATACGATGTTTCATGGCCATGCCAAACTACACTCGAGAGGAAGAAAGCAAACCCATTGATTTGCCAGCATTGGTATGCTCGGCAGACATAGCTGAAGGCATACACGGTCCTCTCCTATTTTTTTCTATCTTGAACACTTTTCTATCCATTACTGCGTTCCTTGGAAATGCTTTAATATTAATCGCTCTTCACAAGGAATCTACGCTTCACGCGCCGTCCAAGCTTTTGTTTCGTACCCTGGCGACAAGTGATCTGTGTGTTGGTATCACTTTGGAGCCTCTATTTGTTGTTTCTTGGATATTGATGATAACCGAATGTTGGAATATTTGTCGCTACACAATCGGCACTGGTTTTCTGATAGCATACATTCTGGGATGCGTGTCTTTGACGACAATATCTGCTATTAGCGTGGACAGACTTCTAGCACTTTTGCTGAGGCTAAAATACAGACAGGTTGTAACTCTGCAACGAACCTATGCAATGGTGATCTCAATTTGGTTGATGGGAATCGGGGTCACAGCAATGTCGTTTTTGGATTACTTACTAACGACATGGATCGGATACATCGGGATTCTGCTTGGTCTACTCACATCTGGTTTCTGCTATGCATGGATTTTTGTAACTCTGCGAAGTAACCAGAGGTTTGTGCGACCATTTCATGCGAACCAAAGCCAACAGAGTGAGGGGGCGTCACCGAACGTTGCCCGATACAGAAAGACGGTGTATAGCGCACTGTGGGTGCAGGCAACTTTGGTAATTTGTTATCTTCCATATATCATAACAGGGGCTATCGTGACTCACGGACAACTAAATCCATCTGTTTACCTCGCTTGGACTTCGGCGGGGACTTTAGTGTTCTTGAATTCCATGTTAAATCCGATTCTTTATTGCTGGAAGATGAGGGAAGTGAAACAAGCAGTTAAAGATATATTAAGGCAAAGTTACCGCTTGTTCCAATGCTTTTCCCAACTCAGGGAATGACATTTCATGCATCACTTACGTATTAAGAATGGCTGCCTGTAAGAAACGAGAATCGTCCGTCAACGACCATTTTGGCGGATAGCTCATATTTTGCCCAAAGATACCCTTTAGTGAACTATTTTCAAAAACCACATTTAAAAAGTTCCAGCGATTCTTATTTTTTGAGAAATTTGCGAAAATTTGAAAACGCGGTGAAAGTGTGGTTTTCTGTTTGACAAATTGCCCAAAATTTGCTGTGAGAACCAAGCAACGGTGAAGTCTTAAAATGAATTCAATTGGCACCAAACTTGACAGAAAATAAGAACAATCATTCTTATCCATTTTTACTTCGATACTTTTTTCGGAAATGTTAAAATTATGATGCTCTAAGCTCTTTAAAGAACATCCTCAAAGGCCGCATAACATGGCGGCGGAAAATGGATGATATTTGACGCGATAAAAATGTACGTGGTACCTCATTCCTAAATTTTTTTACTTCATATTCTTCAAATATTGCTATTATTCATTTTCTGTGTAAAGTCTTATGCTCGAACTCGGAACGCTTCCCTCCGAAAATATCAGAAATGTTTGTAGCCTGAGCGAGCTAAATGACGCGAAATTTAAACGCAAACTGATGCTTATTATTCATGCCGAATCGTCGAACTGACTAATTTTCGGCTTGTCGCTTGGAAAACTTTAAGAAATGCGAAGTTATTCTTCAGAAGTATTAAAAGTGACTGAAAATCGTATTTGAGGGCAAAAATCCGGAAGTGAACTATATATTACTCAATTCAAACACAGTTTAATTCACACTGGTTTATGCAAATGACTTTTCTGTCACGATTTCAAGACTCAAATTAGTACGATATTAAATATGTTCAGGTTTCTGTCAAAGGAGATCGTGATTCACAGGACAAGTTAATACTTTAGGTGCAAGAAATGTACTCCACTGTAATGCGAAAGGTATCGAGACTTATTTTTGTAATTGTTTACATTACAAAACGCACGCAGTGTCAGTTTCATTGAAATGCATGCACGACTTGGCGTACCGTTTCATTTCAAGAGCACGTTTTTAAAAGGTAGTAGTAGAGCAAAACTATGACAGAATTTCAAAGAATCTCAAGCCAAATCAGTATACATATGCTCAAAAACGAAAACTGAATGAGCGTCAATTGTTCGGTATCCGAAGACATAAATGATACAAATTGACTTAATGAACGGTTGCTACCGAAAGAAATTTGTTTGTGGGTAGCAATCAACTTGATTTTTTTATGTGCTCCTTTCTTTAATAAGGGCACCTCGCTCAAATGAAAAAAATAGGTGTTACAAAAAGAACCAACATGACATACTGGAATAACAGTTAGCATTAAACTTAGAAGGCTAAGGTCCAAATACACCTTAATTTTAGACCCAGAAAGGCTTCTTTATTACTATTGACTCTTTGTTTAAATCAGCTGTATGAGTCGCTTTGTATATAAGTCACACTGTACTCTGTACAGTAACCAGGCACATAGCTATGGTCAGCTATGTCATAGTTTGAAAGTTTACTTTGGTCAACAAACTTACAGCTTTTGAGCGCACTAAGTCCTGAGAAAACATATTCTCGGAGGTGAGTTATTTCATTGTTATAAAGCCATCTAGAATAAGAAAAACATGAAACGTAATGTCTATGGAAACTAGTCCAAAGCCAAGTAACGACGTTTTAACTCATGTTAACACTACTTTTTAAAGTACACTCAGCAACAGTACAGCATTCGAATGGGATGGCGCAGTGGTGAGAGGGATGAGGGATGGCGCAGTGGTGAGAGCACTCGCCTCCCACCAATGTGGCCCGGGTTCGATTCCCAGATCTGGCGTTATATGTGGGTTGAGTTTCTTGGTTCTCTACTCTGCACCGAGAGGTTTTCTTTACCTTTAGCAAGTAGTGTATTTATTTCGGTATCAATGACACGTTGTTCATCCAAATCAAGGATTTTCTTCTCTCTGGGGGCTACTCTTTGATATGGAGTCATGGTAAATTCAATTGGCTGCCCTAATATCATTTTCAATATCTCAGGGTCTGAGGTTAAGGCCTGCCTCTGATTATAATATTCTCTCGGCCCCCCTGCCTTAAAGCAGAGAACTTTGTGCTCAAGATACTGGAACATATTTACCTTGTCTGTCAGGATATCAGAGCATTTCACTAGCTGGATTTCTTCTCGGTTTCCCGTGGTTTGTAGAAGTTGTTTTTTGGCCGGTAAGACCGGCCCCTCTTCCCTAAAAAAGGCTTTCCACTAGAGTGAGGAGATTTGCCCTTCCAGCCATCGCTAAGGTTTCGGTACGATGACTTTGCAGTAGTCGTATGGCCAATCCTATTAGTCACTTTGATATTGTTGAGCTGAGATTGCAGCTCATCGCCAAATAAAAAGCCCATGATGGGTACTTGAGAGCCACACAACGAGGAATATTCGTTATTTAAGTGTGGTTTGATAGCGTCGCGTCGACGGTAAGACAAGTCAATGTTTACATTACCTAACAATTCCAGAGCATAAGCGTTATACGTAACTAATTTCCCCAATGTCTCAGTGAGAGCCAGCGCTTAGGTCTTGTTTGGATCTGCACGGATAGCCAGCAGTGTGTCAGTCGATTTGGCGACAGCACTACCGAGTTTAACAAGGACGTTCTGCATGTTTGCAAGGCGTAAATCCGCGCTCCTGGTCCCGTGCTTCAGCTTATTCCATATCTCGGGGTTGACCTTTGGCACAATTAATTTCTCACAATTATCGGGTTGATTGTATTTCGCCAATTTTTCTTTTAATTTGGCTTCCTCCAACTTAGAACCCCATCGCTTATTGACGATATCCGCCAATTTCTGAGCGACTTTCGGGTCAGTTTGCTCGTCCGACTCAAAGTCTTGAGCAATTTCATTGAGCAATGCGTCCTCTGCAGAGCTGCCCCGTTTTGGCGGGTCGCCGTTGGGCGAGCAAGTGAGTGCCTCGGAATCCAACTTTTCAGGGTCTGAATCTCCGCTATCGCTCATGGCACTAGCTGCAGGAAGTTTTCTTCTCCTTTTCGGTGGTGTAGCATGGTCTTCTGGTTCTTCGGCTAACCGTTTCATTGCCTTTTCCATGGGCAGCATGGTGGAACTCATTTGAGTCATGGTTGACAAGACGTTAGCAAGCACGTTGTCTGTGCCCTGTGCCGAAGAATCCGCTGAATCATTGTCTTCAGAAATTAAATTTTCTTCCTCCGCCGGTGAAACGGCGTCCCTTCCACTCATATTTTCGGCAGCCATGCGGCGATTTTCTCGGCTTTCGTTCAACACTGAGCGCACATAACAACACACTTCCGACCTTCCCGAAGGATCGCACACAACTGATCTTCCCGGGCTCGTGCGCTTTCTCACGTGACTCCGTAACGACTAATGACCAATGACGAAACAGAATCAAAAGTATTTAAACAAAGGTAAACATTTCTCAGCGAATAATAAGGCAAGAGACTGGCCCTCACCAACTGGCTAACGCGCGGCCGGAGGAAAAAGTAAAAAGAATATTTCTAGCCAGATGCTAAGGAGTACTGGCCCTGGTTTCTGCTGTTAACGTAGACTTCTGATTTCTGAACAAGGATTTTCATGACCAAATCTGTTCAATTCAAACACATCCATTTTTCCGTCAGCGTTTATGAAAAACTTTCTCTTTACGGATCATAAAGTAAAAAATCGAAGTTTTCTTGCATAGTGTTCGGAAATAATAGAGTTTCATGATGTCCTGATTGTTCTTAACTTGGAGGACTTGTTGAGAACTATAAAATCTTTATTTCTAAATTATAATAATAGAAATAATAATAACATTGAACCATCCAGTAGAGTGGGAACGAGCTAATTTCTCACGTACCTTGTCCTTTATTGATATGTTAATGAAAAGTCTCACTTTTTTTAGTATAGGCCGCTCAAGGACCCCGCTCAAGACACAAGTCTACAGAAATAACGCCTTAGCTAGCCGTCAGATATATAATAATAGAAGTAATAACAATAATAATAATAATAATAATAATAATTTTAAACATACAATACAATACCATAAAATAAAAATCTTAACCAAGCTTAATTAGACATTATAAAAAATTACAAATTTATAGAAAATATCATTCGTTATACCCGTGGTGTATAAAGAGTGTTCATTTCCATAATTCGTGCAATCATTGGAGTAAACACTTATTAAAATATCATTGTTATGATTATCATTATTAGTACCATTGCTATAAAAATAGTAATAACAGTAACAATAATAATCATATGCATTTATTCGAGATATTGTCATTTCCTCGACACCAAAACTAATGTTTGTCGGTAGCAATAAACTTGATTTTTTTATGTGGTCCTTTCTTTAATAAGGGGATCTCGCTCAAATGAAAAAATGAGTGTTACAAAAAGAACCAACATGACATACTAGAATAACACTAATTATTAATCGTACAAGGCTAAGGTCCAAATCCACCTTAATTTTAGACCCCAAAACCAAAAAGGGTTATTTAATACAGCTGTATAAGTCGCTTTGTATATAAGTCATAATGTACTCTCTACAGTAACCAGGCACATAGCTATGTCTTATTTTGAAAGTTTATTTGGGTCAACAAACTTACAGGGTTTGTAGCGTACTAAGTCCTGAGAAAACATTTTCTGGGAGGGGAGTTATTTCATTGTTATAAAGCCATCTACAAATGAAAACATGAGACGTAATGTCTATGGAAACTAGTCCAAAACTAAGTAACGAAGTTTTAACTCATGTTAACACTATTTTTTAAAGTACACTCAGCAACAGTACAGCATTCGAACTAAACAAGAACAATTCCATGAACTCAATTTTAGCTTTCATTGCAGTTTCGTTCTTAGCATTCGCTGATCACAGCTTCGCTCAATCCTACTTAGATAAGAGCAATACAATTAAACCCAAATGACCTCCATGGAGCCCCCGCAATCAACTCAGAGCGATCAAATCAAAGGAAAAATGCATGACAGTGGACAATTCTTTGTGGAGTATCCCCGCGCAAAGCTGTGTCATATTGTGAATTCCAAATTAAACAAGAACAATTCAATGAATTTCATTTTACCTTATATTGCAATTTCGTTCTCAGCATTTGCTGATCACGGCCTTACTCGATTCTACTTACTTAATAGCTAAGTGCAATACAATTAATTCCAGTTGTCCTCCATAGGGTCTACGGGAACGACTCAGCGAACAAATCAAAACAAAAATGGATGACAGTGGATTTGATAGTTTCAAAGAAAACAATAAAAAAAACTAAAACAGAACACCAAAAAGCTGGAAAAATCATACAAAATCAAAAGTATTTAAACAAAGGTAAACGTTTCTCAGGGAATAATAAGGCAAGAGACTGGCCCTCACCAACTGGCTAACGCGCGGCCGGAGGAAAAAGTGAGAAGAATATTTCTAGCCAGATACTAAGGAGTACTGGCCCTGGTTTCTGCTGTTAACGTAGACTTCTGATTTCTGAACAAGGATTTTCCTGACCAAATCTGTTCAATTGAAACACATCCATTTTTCCGTGAGCGTTTGTGAAAATCCTTCCTTTTACGGATCATAAAGTAAAAAATCGATGTTTTCGCGCATAGTGTTCGGAAATAATACAGTTTCATGATGTCCTGATTGTTCTTAATTTGGAGGACTTCTTGAGAAATATAAACTCTTTATTTCTAAATTATATTAATAACAATAATATTAATAATAATAATAATAATAATAATAATAATAATAATAATAATAATAATAATAATAATAATAATAATAATAATAAATTTAAACATACAATACATTACTTAACAAATAAAGAAGCCTTGACTGTGATTTAAGTAGTGTACTCTGTTCTGTTGTAAAGCACTCAGGAAGCGGCTAGAGCACTTCTTTAGTGCTCTAACCGCTTCCTGCGTGCTTTACAACAGAACAAAGCATAGTAAAGGCTTGAAAGATATATATGAAATACATCATATATTGCACTGCGGGTATGAAATCAAATGAAATCATGTTGTCTCGCAGTGATGAGCGCAAATTTCTATTGCGTCGAGAAGCCTGAAAAATTTTCAGGACTTCAACGGGATTTGAACCCGCGACCTCGCGATATCGGTGCGATGCTCTAACCAACTGAGCTATGAAGCCACTGACGTTGAGAGCTGGTCACTTCTGAGTTCACAACTTCCCGTGACAAGTAATTATGAGTGAAAGATATATATGAAATACATCATATATTGCACTCAGAAGTGACCAGCTCCCAACGTCAGTGGCTTCATAGCTCAGTTGGTTAGAGCATCGCACCGGTATCGCAAGGTCGCGGGTTCAAATCCCGTTCAAGTCCTGAAAATTTTTCAGGCTTCTCGACGCAATAGAAATTTGCGCTCATCACTGCGAGACAACATGGTTTCATTTGATAGTAAAGGCTTCTTTATTTGTTTTATGATAAAGAACAAGTAATTTTCTTCAAAAATTCTACTTTATTTTCAAAGCGCACGCTGTTTGTGGCGAACTGAGATGTCGTCAACACATTGCTTTATACTTTGATAAAGCACGCTAATTTGAACCAATCGGAGCGCTTGTAAGAATGTTTAAAATTATTGGATTGGTTAATGAAACAAGGGCTTGTCAAAACCTCAATCAACTGGAAAGTGGCTTGACAGAAATTCGAATTTATGGAAAAACAATTTATGGAAAAACAAGTGCCTCAATGTTCGGCTTCAGTCCGTAAAAAACAGCAAAAAAGAGGATCTAAATAATTAAGTTCAGGGAAAACCGGCCGAATTGTTGCCCATGAAAACCTGCACGTTTCGTACATGACAATTGGAAAACAAACTTGCGGCTGGAATCTGAAAACCTGTTGGGAATTTTGTAAATGAAGAACTCCAGCGTTAGGACTTTCTGAGCTTGGAAGAACTGCTGGACCGGGGGACGGTTGAGGTCTTCCATCCAAAGCACTTGACAGAATATCCGAGCAAGCCTTTAACTGACAGCTTCAATAATAGCCAAGGAAAAATTCGGAAATTCATCTGCCATTTCTGCGGATGATGGCGTGAGCTTTCATTTGTTCCGTGCTTTGTACTCTCATAAAGCACGCTGTTTAAACCAATCAGGGCGCGCGATATATAGCAACTTTATTATAAAGAAAATTACTTCTTCTTTATCATAAAACAAATAAAGAAGCCTTGACTGTGCTCTGTTCTGTTGTAAAGCACTTAGGAAGCGGCTATAGCACTCAAGAAGTACGGAGAAACACTCGCCTATCGGCTAGTGTTTCCCCCTACACTTCTTTCGGGCTCTAGCGGCTTCCTGCATGCTTTACAACAGAACAGAGCACAGTCAAGGCTTCTTCATTTGTTAAATAATAATAATAATAATAAATAATAATAATAATGCACTGCATGTACAAATTATTATTATTATTATTATTATTATTATTATTATTATTATTGTGATTCTTGCATAGCATGCGGGGGAGGCTGTGCAAGAGTTACTTGAAAATGATGCGACTAAATATAGCGACGGCAGGAGTCCCATCATTTTCCTGTACTTATATACAGAGGATTATGGGGTTGATCCAAAAGGTCTAGATAGCAGCAACAATATAGATAGTCGTAAAAACATAACAACTTTCTTTAATTTTCCAGACATATTTCGACGGTACATCCGTGATCTTCAGTGTAACATATTTTGAAATCGCAGTTGAATTTAAAGCACCAATATTGCATGCTAAAACAAAACAAAACAAAATAAAAGTTTTGAAATGAGTGACGCTTAGTTTTTTTACAGGGAGAGAATCAGGTTAATGTGTTTTACCTGCTGGTTGAGATCGGGCTTCTCCCATTTTATAGACGTGGATTCCTTAGGCTTCACTAGGTACTTAGTGGCTGCACAGTCCAGGATCTAGAAGCAATCCGGTGTGCTGGATGCCCTACAAAACTCTGAACTCTGCAGATGTTTAAAAACGTTCGAAGATCTGTCTGAAAGTAAGTGATCGCGCACTCGTTTGGAGAAGTGTCGGCTGGTTTCAACGGCGATTTCAAAACATGTAACACTGAAGATGACGGATGTACCGTTGAAACATGTCTGGAAAATTGAACAAAGTTGTTATGTTTTTACGATTATGGGGTTCTGATTAGCATGGTCAGCAGTTCCCCATTGTCCTACTTCTAGGCTTTTCTTTTCATGGTTTCTAGAACTGACTTGCAAGGGCGGCAGTTCTCTTTGTTCGTGCAGTTATTTTAATACAAGGTTTCTTTGTACTTTAGGCAAAAACTGTGACTACTTTCTTGCCAATTTGCTACTTAAACTGATTGGCAAGGGCAGCAGCTCTTCTTTTCAGTTATATTGTCTCTTTTAAGACCTACTAGACGTATTAGGCATACAATTGTAGCTCTGAACACCTTCTTATCCATAGCTACTTGAACTGATTTGCAAGGGCAGCAGTTCTACTTGCTAGTTGGAATAGATAAACTTTCGTCGAGGAGGCGCATGTAACCTCTTATATCTTTCGGATTTTTGGCAAGTAAAGATGCTTTTGTTTTTGTCCAAATTTTTGGGGGCGGCAGTATGCTATCCATTATTCTGCATGGCGAGTTTTGTGCCCTCGCCTTACCGTAACCCTAACCGTAACCTTTACTGGGCTCATTACATTTTTTTCTTGAACCAAATAATTTTGTAATTAAATGGATAACTTTATTGATTAAACGGGCTCTAGGCTTTTGTCCTGAGCCATTTCACTCCACTTGGTGGTTACTACCTTTTTTTCTGAGTGCTCAGTAAACGAGCCCAGGTAATGCAGCCCAACATTCAATGGTATTCCTCATTTGGAGAGGGAGAAGAGGCATAAAGAGATTATTTGCCTAACAAATAGAATTTTTGTTTTTCTCCCGGGCCTTTGTTCTCACTCCACGTGGTGGTTACTATCTTTTTCTAAATGCCCAGCAAACGAGATCAGGTAATGCAGCCCAACATTTAAGGGTATTCCTTATTTGGAGAGGGAGAAAGGGCATAAATGGGTGTTACAAAAAGAATAAAATGACATCCTGGAATAACAGTTGGTATTAATTTTATCTTTAATTTTAGACCCAAAAATGGTTATTTATTAATATTGAAACTTAGTTTAAATCAGCTGTGTGAGTCGCTTTGTACGTAAGTCACACTGTACTTTATGCAGTGACCAGGCACATAGCTATGTCATATTGTGAAAGCCGAGTTTATTTGGGCCAATACAATTACAGCCCAGTGAGTCCTGAGAAAACATTTTCTGGGAGCTGAGTTATTTCTTTGCTATCAAGATATCTAGAAATGAAAATAAGAAACCTAATGTATATTAAAACTTGTCCAAAACTAAGTAACGAGGTTTTAACTCATGTTAACAGTACGTTTTAAAGTACAATCAGCAACAGTACAGCCCTCGAACTAAACAAGAAAATAACCATGAATTCAATTCTAGCTTTTATCGCAGTTTCGTTCTCAGCATTCGCTGATCACGGCATTAGTCAATTCTACTTAAATAAGAGTAGTACATTTAAACCCAAATGACCTCCATGAGGTTCGCGCAAACGACTCTGAGCGATCAAATCAAAGGAAAAATGGATGACAGTGGACAATTCTTTGTGGAGTATCCAGGCGTACAGCTGTGTCATATCTTAAAAGTTTACTTAGGGCAATATACTTACAGCCAAGATAGACGTGTGAGTCCTGAGCAAACATTTTCTGGGAGGTGAGTTATTTCATTGTTATAAAGCCGTCTAGAATAAAAAAAAAAACATGAAACGTAATATCTATGGAAACTAGTCCAAAACTAAGTAACGAAGTTTTAACTCATGTTAACACTACTTTTTAAAGTGCCTATCACCTCAACACACTTTTCCAATATATTTATTCTCCGAAATCATCCCAAATACATCGTGTTGTTTTTAGAACATTTAGATTGAAATTTCACTCTTTCATTGGCTTTGAAAAACGGGAAAAGTGGTCATACCGTGATTGATAACCGAGCAATGAAGGGGAATGGGTTCTATACCGGGTTGACGTCACAAATTGATTTGCATCGCTGTTTTCAAAGAACTATCTCAATGAAAATTAATTTGTGACGTCAACCCGGTATCGAACCCATTCTCCTTCATTGCTCGGTTATGGATCAAAGTATGATCACTTTTCCCGTCTTTGAAAGCCAATAAAAAAGTAAAATTTCAATCAAAAGGTTCTTTAAACAACACGATGTATTTGGTACAATTTCGGAGTATAAATAAAGAGGAAAAGTGTGTTGAGGTGATAGGCACTTTAAAGTACACTCAGCAACAGTACAGCATTCGAACTAAACAAGAACAATTCCATGAACTCAATTTTAGCTTTTATTGCAGTTTCGTTCTTAGCATTCGCTCATCACAGCTTTACTCGATTCTACTTAGATAAGAGCAGTACAATTAATCCCAAATGACCTCCATGGAGCCCGCGCAATCAACTCAGAGTGATCAAATCAAAGGAAAAATGCATGACAGTGGACAATTCTTTATGGAGTATCCACGCACAAAGCTGTGTCATATTGTGAATTCGAATTAAACAAGAACAATTCAATGAATTTCATTTTACCTTATATTGCAGTTTCGTTCTCAGCATTTGATGATTACGGCCTTACTCAATTCTACTTACATAATAGATAAGAGCAATACAATTAATTCCAATTGTCCTCCATAGGGTCTACGGGAACGACTCAGCGCGAACAAATCAAAACAAATATGGATGACCCAAATGGCATACTGGAATAACAGTTAGTATTAATCTTAGAAGGCT
>NW_027179898.1:37500-48374 GCF_036669925.1 Montipora capricornis | reverse complement strand
ATCTGTAACTCTACTTAACAACAAGGAAGACAGTTCTCAGACTCACCCGTTTCGTTTGGGTGATTGTGGGATAAACGTCTTGAAAAAAAAAAACAACAGCCGAAATCAGTTCAGTACCCTTAAACATGAGCTGAAAAATGAAGATTCTAATTTTCCTTTCACTTTTAAGCTCATATTCGTACGAATTAGGAATAAAGGACAATGGTCTTTTACACATTTTCTCAGAAAATTAAAAGAAGGAAATTATAGCGTCCCTTTTGTTTTGATGGAATTTAGTCAACGAATGTGGCAAGTGAATAAATTTCACAGTTACAGCGCCAACATATGGGCAATGAGATGCCTAGATTCAGTACAAGAATTGCATAACAAAAGTGCTTTTATGCCTCCCATTTGATTCGCCTCGCCCAACTCAACATAGAACTGTATGTGAAATAGCTTCAAGTTTGTGCGGCCGGATTCGAAGCCACTGTTAGGCTTTTTGAACAATTTTTCGACGTCGACTGGTGGAAGGAACAAACGTTAAGATTATTTCAGTAGCCTCTTCGTGATCGTACAAGGCAGACCCAAGTAACGATATTGGCTACCTACATGCGTTCTACAGTTCATGTTTTGTAGAAATTTCCAAAGTCACATTCTGCAGAATTATTCAACTTTGCAGCATGCAAATGTTCAAGTTTCTACGACAACATTGCGATTTAAAGGTATCCTTTCTTTTTTGCCATTCTTGACTTCGACTCGAAGATACTGCGTAATTGGAACATAAAAAGGTACAAGGACATAATCTACAACAAAGGAACAATTTAACTGGCCGTTCAATTAATAAGAATGCCAAGGGCTGCGACTATAAGGTTTTTTTGATAAAAGTTGATGCTGCTCGCAACAATTTACCCATTTTCATGATGCTGTCAGGCCGGTTCATGACTCCAGAACTTTTCATAAGCAAAAGAAATTTGTCTATTTTCCGGTGCATTGCAAATAGATTGAATTAAACAGTCAACGCTTGTCGATTCCGCATGAAAAAGAACTCCACTAATCTCAGAAAATGTCAAGTCAAGCAAAATTCTCATACTAATTGTTTCGATTTCAGTGTTTCCTTTACGCAAACAACCTCGGTTGTCTTAGCAATCTGCAATCTACTTAATAAAAGGGGAAGACAGTTCTCACTCAACCGTTTCGTCTGGATGATTAAATATTGTGGGATAAAGCTCTTTAAAAGAAACCAGCAGTGAAATCAGTCCCAAAGTCCTGTACCCCTAAACATGAGCTGAAAAACTAAGGTTTCAATTTTCCTTTGACTTGTAAGCTCATATTCGTACGAATTACGAATATAAGGACAAAGGTCTGTTGTACAGTTTCTCAGAACATTGAAAGAAATGAAATTACAACGCTCCTTTTTTTTCTGAGAATCTAGTCCAGGAATGTGGCGAGTGAATAAATTTCACAGTTATTAGCCTTAACAAATGGCTTGTTAGATGTCTCGATTCAGAAAAAAAATGTTTATAACAAAAGTGCTTTTCTACCTCTCTTTTGCTTAGCCCGACGCAACATAGAATTGTATTTAAGGACGTTCACGCTAATTGTTTGTGCCCAACGTTACTGCGCAGGTGAGGCGACTGTAATATGGATGTCACGCATTACTTCCAGTATTAGTGAAGTTGAGGGTTTAAAACCTCTGCAAAAGCTATGGACGATAGGTCTTGCATAGCGTTGACGGGATCAGAGAAGATCGAGATCGGTCAAAATTGATTAAAAAATATTTATGAAAGTCACTTAGACTGCACGACTGATATTTGCGTTGTTTTATCAGTCGTGCACTAGTCTACTTCAAGCATTAATGAAAAAAACATGGCGACAAAAACGCCGCGGAGAAAATTCCAGGCCTGCAAAAGCTCTGGAAAAGGTGGCTGGATCGATTAGTGGCTGAAAGTTTGGAAAACTCGAGGACGAGCCGTTCGGTAAATTTCATGTGGCTGTTTTTTTCATGTTTTTATTACCCTACGAACTTAAGTTCAAAATGAATGCATGTTCATTTTTTAAGTTTTTTTCCTTTACTTTCGTGAAAATAGTGCAGAATTGTATTTTCCTCCTCATCCGCTTGAGTAGTGCGGACTTGCGAGGAAACAGCCAGCGATCAAATTTCACAAAAAACTACAATCCAGAAGATGAGCATGACGGCAATGGAGAGATATTATACAAAACACTAACCAAATGAAGATGACGTCTGCTTGAAACTTCATTGCTATGCTCGAGAAAGTTCTTTTTAAATATAAAAACCTTGATTTCATCGATCCTGTCTTGGGTTCCAGTCCTTCCCCGACAGGTCACGCAAAAACGTGACAAACGAAATTTTCCTAGAGCTTTGCAACATCACGTCGATTTTACTCGTTTAGATCATTGGTGACCCCTATTTTTTTTAAAATAATGAATCACTTACTTTACTTGCTACCTACAAAATATACCGTAAGAAGTTGTCGTTTTTTCAAATTTTCTTTTCTCGTGCCACCGAATTCTGGCAAGGGAGAGAGGTTTGTAGATTTAATTGAACTAATGATGGCATGAGTAATGCCGAAACATGTCATGAAAAAGTTGGTTTGTGTGTACTTTTTTTATCAACTTATAGTTCGACAGGTCACGTTAACTAAGTGCCACGCTTTCCTCAACTGTACTACACAACCATGAAAACCACAAGGTAGTCTTTAGATTTCCACTTTACGATGCTCAGACTTGCTCAGACTAATACGAAAACGAGGTGCGCGACAGTGTTTGCTCATCTGACGTTATGACGTCATTCAAAATGGCGCAGAAAATGCAGACGGTCTTCGAAAAAATCTCAAAAAAGGTCACCCTTGAGACCACTGGGAACCCAGGATTATGAACTGCGTTGCCCTTCGTCGAACGCAATAATGCATTCATGGAGATTATTAACTTTGTTGTGCTTGATATAGGTAACCCTAAATCCACAGGACACCGATTTGAGAGAGTTAAAGTGACGCAGACGATACAACAAGGTATGGCTTGTTCTCAGCAGGGTATGCTTCTCGATATTTCATGGTCTTTCATGTTTGAACGAATGGCAGATATTTTTAGTTATTATTCAACACAATGTGACAATGTCCAAATATGGTCATAGCGCGCTCAATATTTGTCGTGCGTACTTAACGTATATCCTGCGATATACGTAATTTTGTGTGTCGCGGAGAAGAATGGTAGTTTTTCCAGCTTTTTTTTCCCAATAAACGTTAAAAATTGTGCTTTGCCATCAAGGTGTTGAATAATAAAACAATTATCCTGCTCAATCTTGCGAAATGCCGCCTGATTTTAGCCAACTCGGCCTACGGCCTCGTCGGCTGAGTATCAGGCGATATTGCCCACAATATCGAAGGATAATAGTTAATTACACATCTTATAGCGGCTCCTTAAAAAAAACCACTCCCAAAAGTGCTTAAAAAACCTCCCAAGAGCAGCAATTTAAGAAATAAAATACATTCACTGTGGTTGCACAGGCTCTTACAAACGGAGGTGAGTTTGGGAGAATTTGAGAGCAGATCTTACAAACACGAGACCGAAGATCGAGTGTTTGAAACTGCTCGAGAAATCTCCCAAACTCACCTAGGTTTTTATTCGTTTTATGAACCTGTGCAAACAATTTTTGCAAGTGGCTCGAGCAAAATTCCCGCTAAGGCTAGTTAACACACGCGTATCACGGGATCACCTAAAATTGCACCATAAATTGCGTCATCCAGGACTCTTATTTTATTGGCTAGTCTAATTTTTTTTGCTCATTGACCAATCAGATTTCTTGGTTTATTACTTCTTTTGCACAAATTAGCTCTTTTTTGCACTATGTACGAAGAGGCAGTGTGGCCCAGTGGTTAGGACGCTCGGACCACTCGTTGAATTTGCTCCTAGTAGTCCCTGGTTCAACTGGTTTGCCTCCGGCCAGTTGGGATTCTTAACAGTTGTTGTTGTGTTCTGTCGTTTCGTTCATTGTGTTTCATTGGCCCTGAAAAGCCCCTATGGGGAGCGATCAATTAAGTATGTATTTTATTGTATTGTATTGAATTGTGTTACCTGAAAACTGCATTTGTCTCTGAAAACTAAGATGCATTTTCCTTCCACTTGTAAGCAAATGAAGTCAATGAAAATATGTCTGCAAAGACTGAGAAAAAAACGTTGTGTGAGTGAGCGAGTTTCACAATCAAAACCTCAAGGGTCAAGTGAGCAAGTGACCGCTGTCGACATCCTTGCCTCGCTTGCTGCCTCGGACAAGTTCCAATTGAACGAGACGAAGTGAAAGGAAATGAGAATTTTAATGACAAGCAAATTGATGTTGTTTCACACCCTAAGATTCTGGGTGTAAATGTTTCGAGTAATCTAAGGTGGAACCATCATATTGCGAAAGTTGTTAAGAAATCTAGGAAACGCTTGTTTTGCTTTCCTCAATTAAAGTACGCAGGTCTAGGCCCTAATCTAGCGGACCTGTATCTGGTCCAATCACGGAATAATCATGCCCAGTTTTTCATCACGGTCTACCTGTATATCTTTCTCGCGAGCTAGAGGCAGTGCAACAGAGGGCAATGCGTATCATTTTTCCATGTTTCTGTATAATGAAGCGCTTGTTAAGACAAGTCTTGTCACTCTGTCGGACCGAAGGCAAGCCGTAACGGACAAACTGTTCAAGAATTTTTTAGAAAACAAAGACAGCAAGCTAAGGAACTTGCTGCCCCACAAAATGATAAGCATTATAATTTCAGAAAGGCACACTAGTTTAATCCGGTTTTCAAGACAAACAGATTTCGAAATAGTTTTATATCTATCTATGAAATGACCAATAAGATTTCTCGATTTACTCAATAAAATTGCATAAAAAAGTGCCTTTCTTCCATCCTTTGTTCGAGTTTTTGCTAAACTTCAATGTAGAACTTTATTTAAATACAATACCCAGCTGCGTTCTACAGTATCTGTTTGGGAATTTAAGATCTACGACGGCGACGGTCGACGAAAACGCACCTCAAGATATAACTTGGCTTCATCATAAGTCTTTCTCGATTATTCAGTCTCGTTCACGTCCTACATTGTGGGCGAAGCATCCTAAAAATAAATTGGTGCGAGCGGTTTCAGAGTTAAAATAAAGAATGAAGGATTCTCTGTTGCATGCATATGCTTACGTTGTCGTCCAAATCTCAAATTTGGTGATTTCACGTCGTCGTTATGCAGACAACCGCTAAGATACTCGCTAAAATCCGTGCTTATTTAAGTCTTTTAACCAATGATATTACTGCTTTGTGGCGATGTCGTAGTCGTAGCTGTGGCCGTTTCTTATTAAATTCCCTGTTATCCGCAGAAATTTCCAACGCTACACTCTTCACCGCAAAGCAAAACTTGCAGAATTATGTGTTCAAGTTTCCACGACAACATTAAGATTTAATTAAGTAAAGCTATGCTCCTCGCAGTTGTGGACATAATATTAGCAATTGCGTGGAGAAGTCTGAAAAATCCAGGTCTTCAACGGGGTTTGAACCCGTGACCTCGCGATACCGGTGCCAGGCGGTATCGAGAGGACCTTGGACAGCAATGACCAGAACCAGGTTGCTGACAGGTGGTTTTCGTTAAAACAATGGATTGCTGGGGGTGCTCAGTCTCGCGGGCTCAGAGAACCTGGTTTTGGTCATTGTTATTTAAGGTTTTTCGAATCTTTTCAGGCTTCTCTACGAAATTGGTAAAATTACGTCCCCAACGAGGGGGCGAGGAGCATAGCTTTACTTGATTTCATATCCGTAGTTCAGTGTATGATTAATTTCATATATCATTTCGTTCATTGATTAAGATTTAAACTTATATTTTCTTTTTTGCTAGTCTTGACTCTAAGAGAAACATTTGGATAGGTTCAGATGTTTTGAACTCATTTAGCGTACTATATAAGCGGAGCTCATCACCTGTTAGGTTCTCCTCTGGGCGTTGCGAAAGCAAAATTCCCATTCACCCAACGCATTTGAGTTACGATATAATCCAAAAACTGATGTTGCTGTTCCAATAAACAGATCCCGTCTGATCTTGTTCGAGGAAAATGTCTAATACAGTAAAAGTTTCTTACTTATTGCTTTACTTGCAAGTTTTGTTTTCATTATATTTCTTGTAAACAAGCCCAAGATCTCGATCTTTTGTCTGTAAACATAACAAGGAAGCCATTTATTGATCAGGCAGACAGTTATGCGTAATCATATCATGGGCCGGGTAGGCTCCCCTTCACATGGAACCAATTTGCTTTAAAATTCAAGCAACAACGAACATTTGTCTTCCTTGACTTATGTCGTAATATGCTCCCTTATTCCACGAAAGGACGAAATTCAAAGAATATTAAAGGTCTCCAATATACAGATTACGTCCTCTTTATCCTGATAATCAATACAAGCCGGGTATTTTGTTTCGAAAATGACATCAAATAACACAAGGTAAAGCCCACAAAGGGCGAACTGGCAAGAAAAAAAACCATGTTATCTCCGAAGTGCTCGATAACATCAGCCAGTTTGCTAAATCATTCGATTCCCTTTATCCCAATACGTAGCCTCGATATCCGGCTGATTTTGAATAAACTACGTAGCCTCGATATCCGGCTGATTTTGAATAAACTGCATATGAGAAGCTCATTTTTACAAGTTCGCAAAGTATTAGTTGGTTTAAAATTCCTGCGGACGGAGCAATTGCCAAGCCTTAATTTGGAAAAGGACTGGGTCAGTTTAAGCCCGCCGCACACGGTGAGGAAAGAGCTAAGCAAACCTCCTCACGCGTGTGGGGTTATTTTGGTGAGAAATTCGCCTTGCAAGGCCGTGAGGATAAAATCAAACATGTTTGATATTTTTGGCCTCTCGAGGCAAATTTCGGCCATCGTGAGAATCGAGCTGAGCTCGATCAATCAAGCATCCAATAAATTACATGGCATTCTCACTTGACTTCAGTGGTTCAAGGTGGCGGCGGAGGAAGAAACTCCGACTCCACCGATGCCACGCGAAAATGCCATGTATTTTATTGGACCCTTGATTGACCGAACGCGGCTCGATCTCACGATGGCCGCACACAGTGAGGAATTTGCCTGGCGAGGCCAAAAATATCAAACATCTTTGATTTTATCCTCACGGCCTTTGCGAGGCGAATTTCTCACCAAAAAAGCTTCCCTGCACACGTGAGAAAACGGCTGAGTAAACCACCTCGCGAGGCAGTTTGCTAAGCTCTTTCCTCACCGTGTGCTGCGGGCTTTAAGGTACAAATCCGTGAGAAGTATTCATCTGGTTATGTGAGATCATGGAGTGAAGCCTGGCACACAAAATTACGATACTATTTGACACAAATCCCTTTATTTTCTTCATGTTTTTTCGGGCATTTACAACGCCACCAACACAACATTGCTTGTGAAAACTTCCAGAGTTATGAACCGGCCTGAGAGCATCATGGAAATGCTTAAATTGTTGTGAGCGGCGTAACGTTTATCAAAAGATCTTATCTAAATAACCACGCTTGGAAATTTTTACCTCAAATTCGGCCAAGAAAATGTCCCCAGTTTCCAGTGTCCCTACCGGAAAATTTTGCTCGGTCGCGGGAATTTCGAATTTTGCTCTTAAATTTCTTTGCTTCTAGCGAAGGCCTGGGTGCGAAAATGGTTTTTATCGGCAAACAACAGAATTCAATGAGCTTCAAGCTTTGCTTTGATATATAATGTGGCCTAGCTTGCCATATTCTTCCTTTTGTTTTTCGCCACCAAAAAAGGACTTAGTGCCGCTTACAAACTTTAACAGGAATCTTCTAAGGTGCTTTATGGAGGAAAAGTGAAAGGATAGAAACATAGAACAGGTATTTGCCTTTCGCCGGTGCGACTTCAACATCAGCGATACCGTGATTTTATGTTCGAAAAGTTGTTTCTAGAATTCATATTTTCCCCGGCAGAATAATGGCTTGCTTTTCCAGACGAGGTCTTGGATGATCGATGAAAGCAAGAAGCGGAGGTCGTTTCGATTTTAAAAGAACAGATAGAAGTATTATTGAGGAACCAGCAATTCAGAGAGATGGTAGTTGAAACAAGAAGATGTCGAACAGTGGAGGTTTTACAACCTCGAAAGTCGTAAAAAACGAGCACTTCCACGGGTTGCTTGATACGTGGGACCTAAAAGAAGCAAAGCATAACAGCAGACAATCTTGTGTGACCAAGGAAGCTTTTATTCCATCTTGAGTCGTCAAAACATCAGATAATTCCATAAATGGATTTCTTGGACTCATTTTTGAGGTAAGCTATCGTCTTACTGCATGTTCTAAACTGATAATTTTAATAAAAAACAACCGTAAGCCAACTCGTAATCGAAGCCCTCTCGATTTTCCGTTCGCAGTCATTTTGAACAACTTGCAGAGCTCTTTAAGGTGGCTCAAAACAGTTTCACCACTTTTAGGGAGACCTTGTTATTAGAAGGATTGACACTACAACACTTTATCACGTAGCAGCAATGTTATAGTACCATGTAAAACATCAATTATTGCTTAACAAGATGCAGTCATTTTTGCGACGTAACAAGTTACCATGGTAATAAGAAAGCCTTGCAAAAACACCCTATATTTAGCTTTAGTTGCTCATATCTGAAAAACGAACTCGGTGACCCCAATTTTTTATCACAGAAAAGTAATCAGCAGGCCAAGATAAAACTCTCTGAAAAGTTTAAAAGAATTCAGTGGAGTAGATTCAGAGCTATCTTAAATTTTCAATTATTTAAGGTGGCTCTGAATCTGCTCCATAGAATTTTTTTAAACTATGCAGGAAGTTTCATTCTGGCATTACATTTCAGAAATAATCCTTGCGGTATAATAATTTGTATTCCATTTTTGAAAATGGTCGGCCATGTTGGAGTTTTTACTGTACTCCAGGTCTCGCGCGGCACTTCAAAGTTGGCCAAATTTGACTCCAAAATTTACAAGCATGAACGAGGAAGACAATACTGTTCTCACTCAACCGTTTCGTTTGGATGATAGTGGGATAAAATTCTTTAAACAAAACGAGCTGAAATCAGTTTTAAAGTCCTGTACTCCTAAACATGAACTGAAAAAAAATCAGATATTAATTTTCCTTTGACTTTTACTCATTTTCGTAGGGATTACGAATAAAAGGACAACGGTCTTTGATACATTTTCTCAGAAATTTCAAAGAAATGAAATTACAATGCCCCTTTTTTTCTGAGAAGTTATTTCACGAATGTGGCGAGTGAATAAATTACACAGTTATTGTCTCTAACAAAATGGCCAATCAGTTAAAATTGCAAAACAAAAGTGCTAAGTACATCTCTTTTGCATAGCTTCGACCGAGTCAACATAGAGCTGTTTTTAAATAAAACTACATATCGAAGCAGAAGTAGCGTGGACGGAGCCGCTGTTTTTGAACAGTTTTTTTTTGACGCAGACTGGTGGAAGGAAGAAAACGGTAAGATTCTTTCAGTAGCCTATTTGAGATCGTATAAGGCAGAAGAAAGTAATGATACTGGCTGTCCAACTGCGTTCTACAGTTTATGTTTTCTGGAAATATCCAACGCCACGTTCTGCTTCGGGAGTAAAAACTTGCAGATTATGTGTTCAAGTTTCCACGACAACATTAAGATTTTAAATAACACCTTCTTTTTCGCTAGTCTTGACTTTTAAGAGTAACATTTGCACTGGTTCAGATGCTTTGTAATCATTTAGTGTCCTATATAAGCGGAGCACATCACCTGTTAGGTTCTCAGAAATGTTTTCCGGTCCGTTGCGAAAGCAAAATTCCCATTCACCCAATGCATTTGAGTTACAATACAAGTGAAACACAGATGTTGTAGTTCCAGTAAACAGATCCCGTCTTGTCCGAGGAAAATGTCAAGTCCAGTAAAAGTTGCTTACTTATTGCTTTAGTTGCCAGTTCTGTTCTCAATTCTCGTAAACAAACCCCAAGATCTTGATCTTCCGTCTGTAAACATAACAGTGAAGACATTTATTGATCGGGCAAACAGTTATGCGTAATGGCGGGGTGACCCCCTTTCACATGGAACCAATTGAAAGGTTTAAGAATCCATTGCTTTAAAACTCGAGCTACAACGAACATTTATCTTCTTTGGCCTATGTCGTAATATGACTTATTCCAAGAAAGGACGAATCTCGAAGAATACTAAAATAGCTCCCCAAAACACAGATTACTTCCTCTTTTTCTTGATGATCAACGCTCGCCGGGTAACGACATCAAATAACACAAGGTAAAGCCCAAGAGGGAAGCCTGAAGTGGCAATACAAAAACCATGTTATCTTCGAAATGGTTTATGCCATCAGGTGGTTTGCTAAACCATTCGAGTCCCTTTGTTTCAATACCTACTATAGCCTCGATATCAGCTGACTTTGAATTAACTGCAAATGAGAATCTCAATTTTACAAGTTTGCAAAGTTTTAGTTGGTTTAAAATTCCAGCAGATTGAGCAATTGCCAAGTCTTAGGACAAAGACTGGGTCAGTTTAAGGTGGCTATTCATTTACTTTTTTCTCTAAAACCCTTGATCCTTTGGTCACCAAAAATAGTACCAAGCAAGTTAACAACCCGAACTTCGGTTTTTTGATACTTATTAAAGCTGATGTATATGCCGTTGCCATGGCAGCGTGAAAAATATAAACAGGCTTTCAAAATCAGTTTTGTTTATTTGCAGAAAATCTGGTCGTTAGATTATCTTTATAATTTGCATAGCCTGCGAGCAGGCTCTCTCTCCTCGGTGGGAGAGACGGAGAGCCTGCACGCATCCCTTTGAATTTTGAATGCCGCCTCCTGATGTCACGCTGAGAGAGCTGTCAAAAATTAGCCAATCAGCGCGCACCCGAAGTAAACATTGAAAA
>NW_027179898.1:25000-27500 GCF_036669925.1 Montipora capricornis | reverse complement strand
TCGTCGCTTATATGGCAGTCGAAGCGTAACCTGGGAGGAACCAGCAAAGTTCATGTTCGGAATTAGCTCCATCATCAAAACTCAGGAAATACCATTCGCTCTGTTTGTGAAAAGAGGATGGCAGATAGACATCAGCAATAATGAAACCAGACTCTTCTTTCAAGTGAACCATCCAGATATCATTAAAGATGTTTGTGACGTGGCTAAGCGCGCTGTCCTCAGTCAAGATGCTCTGTCCGAGATACTTTCAGAAGTTGATCTGGAACTCTACATCAATAAGTCAAATAAAAGATTTAAGCCAACACGACAGGTTAACGGTACAGGATATGCACATGCTGCTGCAGCCGTTATGCACCTCGCAATGAAACGCATTATTGGACGAGTTGGTGGGTATCCAGATTTCGACGAGTTGAAAGAGGAGTTGAAAACTAAATATGGGAAAGAAGGAGCTTCCACTTTCCAAGTTCTGAGAGAGGTGTGTCCAGAATATCGCCTGAAATGTAAAAGTGTTAATACTGTTGGGGCCATCAAGGCCATTTCCGAAAAAAGACCAGTGGTTGCCACTTTCCACCTGACTGGAGCCCAGTGGGATCAATTCGAGAAGTTCTATAAAGAAAATGGGAAAGGAATCCTCACAAAATCGTACCTCGATTCAAAGACGGACTCAACAAGTGACCCTGGTGGACATGCAGTTGTTCTTACTAGTTACGATGCAGAGAGTTTACGTTTGATGAATTCACATGGAGAGGACTTCGCTCATGGAGGGTTCTTTAGAGTTCAGGATGCAGATGTCCTTGGGCTAAAATTTGTTGATGTCTACTGGGATTTGAATGACTTGAGTGAAGAGAAGAAGAAAGCTTATGAGAAGCATGGAGCTGAAGTTGTTCGCAATTTAATCGAATCACTCAAAGGACTGCAGGAGGCTACATACAAGTGTCCCAAATGCCATGCCGAATCAAAGGTGGTGGAATATTCTGGACATGTCCTGAATGCCAAGTGTCCAAAATGTAGAGGAGAGTTCAATCCTAATAAAGAAGGCGGTGATTTGGCATTGAATTTGTCCCTGACGTCATTGATGTCCTAAGGCCTTATCTGTATTCAAGCACAAACTTTCTCACTTTATGAGCATATTGCCATTGAGATAATGTGACAGACATTGGCAGCTCGGAAAAATTAGTTTTGGACCACATGTCCCTTATGGTCACGAGTCAATAAGTGTTTTGTCTGCCATTCTTCATCTTCAAATTCTTCTAAAAACATGCACAGACAAACTGTTTTGATCTCCAGCGTTTGTATGACAAGGTCTGAATTTAGTTGATGACCTTTTCTTGGAGAGCCTAAAATGTCCATCATTTAGAAGCTACACCGTCTGAATGACAACCGTCTCACAAAAGCTTGGCCGTTTTAATTAAGCTTCAAGTAACTAAAGAAGAGATGGACATGCCCGGAGTTTGGTAAAAAAAGATCAGTCGTCAGATTCTTTGATCATTAAAGAGCGAAAAGCGAGACAGTTTTTGTTGTCATGACATGACACAAAACCGAAGAAAATTTAGGCATTGGTCACATTCGATCAACTTCATAGATCAGATCAAATAATTAAAAGAAAACCTTGCGTGTCTAAGTTCATATCACATGGCACGTTTAATGAGGAAAGTGAAGAGAATCACTAAATGGCAAAAAGGAAGGTCGGAAAGGAAAGTAGACGCCTAGTTACAATTGCCATTAAGACTAAAGGAGATGTCTACTTGGATATCACCTGTGTACAAGCAAACATGTGGCAGAAAACGAGCAAGAATATTTTAGAGTTTACTGCAGGTGAAGAGTGGAGACCAAGACAGGACTCAAGGTGAATGGTGTCAAAACAGCGCTCGGATCGTTACACGCTCTTTTCGGTTGCTTAGCACTTTGCAAAGCGTTTGCATATTTATAAAAAGAAGTGATGGAGTTTTACTGTGACATTTCACTTCAGTGTTCTTTTCATGTAAAGCACCAGCTATCAATGAACTCAGTAATGTCTTTTATGCCACCAAGCACAATGGACGATATAGCATACACAAGAGAGATAATTTCAAAAGAGCATTTCACAGTTACAATGCTGCGGAATGTCAATTCACTGGAACTGTGCACCCAAAGCTCATTTGACATTTTAATCAAAACTGAGAAATTAATGATCATTAGTATTTACGCATGATAATAGTTGACTCCAGAGTAGCTTTTCCAGTTTCTGTTATCATATGATTTGTTTTTCTTAAGTCATTATCAAGTTTTTCGTGTATTAATTAAGGTTTAAAACACTGAGCAGTCTAAGGTACAGGTCGTCTTCTTACGTTTTAACTATTGGAGGCTAGTTTTAAAATCTACAAACATCGTTTGCCAGATTTTCTCTTGTAAAAACGGTCAGAGAGAAGGCTCAAACGTATCACGCGTGCTTTTGCGCAGTTTAGAGAGAGACTGATTTAGTTCTTGTGTTTCGAAGACATTCTTTATCCTTTCGCTTTGA
>NW_027179898.1:17500-20000 GCF_036669925.1 Montipora capricornis | reverse complement strand
TTTTTTTTTTTTGCTTTTTTTCCTTGCTTTTTAATTTGCTGTTTTGTTTTACGTACTGTTACACCATACACATTAGAAACCTTTAGTTTTTTTACGACGTCAGTAGCTATCCCCCCCCCCCCTCCCCCACCCATTCAAAAATGTGCGACATCATGCAATGTGCAAGGGTGAACTTATAAGGGTATTCGTATTAGGTTATACGTATAGGGGTATGCATACGTGATGTATCCGAGACTATAAATTGTCGGAAATAGTGTTGCTCGGCCTATTGTTCATAGCGTTCAAAGACAACATAAGATTTATTTCGGGGTTAAACTATGAAGTGTTTACATGGAGAACTCGCATCTTGGATCGTTTTGTTTCTGTAGTCAAAATCCTACTGGTAATTTCATTTACAAGTCTGTTAACAAGCTGTCAACAAGTTGCGTTTGCACTACTTGTCCCAAGTTGTAATAAGTTTAGAACAAGCTGTTAACAAGTTTTAACAAGCTTGATGGCCGATTATCTCACTTGTAACAAGGTTGTTTCAACAAGTCCGCTACAATCACGATACGACAAGGTTGTTTCAAGGTTGACAACAGAAGACCATAACAACCTTGTTACATCAGGACTGTATCAAGCATGTTCCAACAACCTTGTCGCAAATCTTCAACAATTTGTTCCTGACTTGTTAACAACTTGGGACAATCAGTGCGAACACAACTTGTTCACATCTTCTTAACAGAGTTGCTAGAAGATGTGAGATTTTTACGTGTGTGCATGGTAGCATGCCAGAGCGTACGTACGCACTATCACGTCTAAAACAGCGTACGTACGCAGGGGTCGGACTTCTGCGAAGACATAGCTATACTGAATGTGTCCCAAATCACTACTTTATAGAGCCACAGTGGCGAAGCTAGCCATAGCAACTGGCCCCGTTATGGTATACAGTTCTAAAGGCTTGAATATATTATTCACTCAAAACTTTGCATAGCGGGACCAGTAGCTATGGCCAGCTTCACCACTGTAGAGCCATAAAAACTTAGATTTTAAATAAAATCAGCATTTTTTCACTGAAACTTAAAGCCATCGCAGCACTTAGAGCGAAACTACAGTAAAGGTCTTTTATCAATGAGAACTCTGTAAAAAGCGTTATTTTGAATTCTGATTTAATAATATTCAAACAGGAGTATACTTTACAGTCTCTTATGGTACAGGAAACCTGTGTACCTCACAACATCACCAACAAGTATGCAGGTTATTCAAACGAATCACTATACAGTTAAAATGTACCGGCTATTGTATTTTTTTCGCACATTTTGATTTACTAATTTACCATAACATACAGTGGCGTACCCAGATCGATAATTGGAGGGTCCATATGCATATTCATTTATTCATCTTCACACACCATAAAAAACAATCGCTTTCAAAAGAAATGAATGATGCAGAACACGAATATATGAGTATGGGCCCCAATTATTGAGCTGACTACGCCACTGATAGAGGCTCTGACCATAATGCAACAATCCTTAATATAATGAATAAGGTCTCACTAAAAAACAATTAAAAGAAATTACAAATTGCGAGTTTGGTGAAATTTTGACACATTCAAATTGCTTGCGGCATTACTAATGTTTAAACGTTTAGTAGCTAAAAATCGTCAGGATAGTCTTTAATGTCATCCTTAGTATGCCATGGCTTTAGATCTGGAAAGAATGCTTCTGGTTGAGGCCGATGTCTCCCTGTCTCTCCCCAAAACACAGGCACGTTAAAAGTTGAGCTGCATGTTTGCTTTAGGGTATCCTCCAAATACCCCGTATGTATATGAACATCTTCTTCCAACTGGAAATAGTGGAAGTAATCTGCCAGCGCTAGACTTGTGCCTTCGCCGAGAGTCGCAGCAGACTGCATGAAGGTAATGGGCCGGGCGGGTCCTTTTCCCTCAGAATATTCAGTGTAATCGTACCACGTCCATAAGTAGGTACTGTCTGGGTATTGTGGTGGATGTGGTGGAAAAAGTAAACCCAAAATTGCTACGGTGCGGTTGGTTCCCGTGAGAGGCGAAACCCAGTTGGGTGGTGAATTTAGAGGCTTGCGTATCACAGCCATGATCTGTGCTTTCCCTAATATAGGCCACCAAGGAGGCTCTTGTCCAATAGGCATGTCATCTACCATCAATCTCTCGCAACGGTGAGTCCACGCGTTTGTGTCACTGTCCAAGAGGTAACCATCTGGTTGGATATGTTCGTCTGACCAGCCACCAAATAATGCAGCTGTTGAAACAAGTCCCTGGTTGGCGTTATACGTGTAGTACATATCTGTCGTTTGCAGTCTACCTTGGAGTTTCCTGTTCCAAGTGCCATCCCAACGGTAGAAGACGGTGGTAGGAAGGGGATTACTTTTGAAGTCTACGGGAATCATCATTGCCGACATCGTGAAATGCGATGACCAATTAAACACTTCAAGTGAATATGGGTTTCCACATTTTAGACCAGCTAGATCGAAGGTAGCTTGGTTT
>NW_027179897.1:20000-38125 GCF_036669925.1 Montipora capricornis | reverse complement strand
AATGGGCCAGGGTCCTAACCACTCCCCTATTATGTTCCAAGGGGTGGGTGTACTCTCAAAGTTGCGGTACTTGTCTGTGGGGGTGGGCCTTTCTGTAGGACTCTCATCTTTATGGTCCCATCCCATTGATCATGGACCCACAATGTCCAGGAAACCCAAGGGCTCTCTCTGTGTTGTTGGTTCTGAGTGGGTCCAACCTTCTCCCTCCGGTGGTCCACCTTGATGTCATCATCTATGCTGTTGAGATTGTCTGTGAACATACTTGGCGTAGGACTTCTTTAGTTTGTCTGGGTGTAGTCAATGTACCGCCGCCACCAGGTGTAGGGGGTGCGCGGGAGTCGTTATGGCCTTCTGTTCAAAGTACTCCATGTAAAGATTAACACACAGGGGGAAACTGGGGACCCTATTGCAGCTACATGGATCTGTTGGTAGAAACTGACCTTGGTACAGGAAGTATTTACAGTTCAAACACAAAAAACCGAGTAGATGTCACAACATCCTTGGGGCCATAGGGTCCTATCCTTCAAGGTGTCGTCCTCCTCGAGGTTCTGTGGCATCAGTAAAGGGGCTTTGTCAACGGGAACGCTGGTGAAAGGACTGAGAGTTCATAAGACCTGACCAAGTCGCCCCAGACGAAGAACGCAGGTCTCATGATTGTCTCAGTCCTTTTGTCACAAGCGTTCCCGTTGACAAAGCCCCTGTACTGATCCACAAGAAGCTCGAGGAGGACGAAACCTTGAAGGATAGGACCCAATGGCCCCCAAGATGGTGTGACTCTACTCTGTTTTGTGTTGAAAGGTACATGACTTCCTGTACCCAGGGTCAGTTCTACCAACAGAATCATGGAGCTGCAATGGGTTCCCCCATTGTGTGGATAATCTGTACATGGAGGACGTTTGAATATTCAGAAGGCCATAACGTACGGCCCGCGCACCCCCGACATGGTGGTTGGCGGGTACATGGACGACACCATACGAAACTAAAGAAGGCCCAACGCCGCAAGGAGTTTCACAGGCCATCTACAACAGCATAGATAGATGACATCAAGTGGACCACCGAAGGGACGACAGGGAAGTTGACACCCCACTCCGAAGACAACAACACAGCGAGAGCCCTTGTGTTCACTGGACACGTCGGTCCGTGATCAGTATATGAGGATGGTACCATAAAGATGAGAGTTACAGAAAGTCCACACCCACCAAAGACCAGTACCTCAACTTTGACAGAGTAACCACACCTTGGAAACATTAAAAATCACTCTTATGTTCCAAGTGGGTGGGTTACTCTTAAAGTTGAGGTAATGGTCGGCTGTGTGTTCGGCCTTTCTGTAGACTCTCATCTTTATGGTACACTCACCCATTGATCACGGGAACACATGTCCAGGAAATCCCAAGGGCTACTTTCTCCCCCACCCCGTGTTGTTGTGTTCTGAGTGGGTCTCAACTGTCCCTCGGTGATCCAATTGATTTGCATCAGGGTCTGATTTTGCTGTTGAGATGGTCACTGTGAACTCTTGGGCGTAGGCCTTCTTAGTTTAGGGTATGAGTGTAGTCACTGTACCGCCGCCACCAGGTAGGGGGTGCGCGGCCGTCGTTATGGCCTCTGTTCAAAGTCCTCCATGTACAGATTACACACAAGTGGGGGGAAAGGGGGACCCATTGCAGCTACATGGATCTGTTGATAGAACTGACCTTGGTACAGGAAGTGTGTACAGGTTCAAACACAAAAAACAGGAGTAGAGTCACACACATCTTGGGGGCCATAGGGGTCCTATCCTTCAAGGTGATCGTCCTCCTCGAGCTTCTTGTGGATCAGTACAGGGGCTTTGTACAACCGGGACACGCTGGTGAAAAAGGACCTGAGACGTCATAAGACCTGACACGTCGCCCCAGACGAAGAAACTCAAGTCTCATGATGTAGCAGTCATTTTCAACCCAGCGTTCTCTGTTGTACAAAGCCCCTGTACTGATCCACAAGGAAGCTCGAGGAGGGAAGAAACCTTGAAGGATTAGGACCCCAATGGCCCCCAAGGATGTTGTGCCTCTAACCTCGGTTTGTGTTTGAGACTGTACATACTTCCTGTACCAAGGTCAGTTCTACCAAACAGATCCATGGAGCTGCAATGGGTCCCCCCTATTGTGTGTAATCTGTTTACATGGGAGGACTTTTTGAACAGGAAGGCTCCGCACTAACGACGTGGTCCAGACGGCGCACCGCCCTACCTGGTCGGTGGCGGATTACATTGACGGACACCCATACCAGAAACTAAAGAAGGCCCCCAACGCCCAAGAGTTCACAGACCATACTCGAACAAGCATAGATGATGACATCAAGTGGACCAACCGAGGGCAGAAGTTGACCACCCACTCCGAAGACAACAACACAGAGGAGAGCCCTTGTGTTCCTGGTACACGTGGTCCGTGATCAATGAGGATGGTACCATAAAGATGAGAGGCTACAGAAAAGTCCACGCAACACAGACCAAAGTCCCTCAACGTGAGAGGAGTAAACCCCTTGAACATAAAACTCCCCTCTTATGTTCCAAGGGTGGTTACTCTCAAAGTTGAGGTACTGGTCTGTGTGCGTGGCCTTTCTGTAGACTCTCATCTTTATGGTACAATCCCCATTGATCACGGACCACATGTCCAGGAAACCCAAGGGCTCTCTCTGTGTTGTTGTGTTCTGAGTGGGTCTCAACTTCTCCCTCGGTGGTCCACTTGATGTCATCATCTATGCTGTTGAGATGGTCTGTGAACTCTTGGGCGTAGGCCTTCTTTAGTTTCGTATGGGTGTCGTCAATGTACCGCCGCCACCAGGTAGGGGGTGCGCGGCCGTCGTTATGGCCTTCTGTTCAAAGTCCTCCATGTACAGATTACACACAAGGGGGGAAACTGGGGACCCCATTGCAGCTACATGGATCTGTTGGTAGAACTGACCTTGGTACGGGAAGTATGTACAGTTCAAACACAAACCGAGTAGCGTCACAACATCCTTGGGGGGGTCCTATCCTTCAAGGTGTCGTCCTCCTCGAGCTTTTTGTGGATCAGTACAAGGGCTTTGTCAACGGGAACGCTGGTGAAAAGGACTGAGACGTCATAAGACCTGACACGTCGCCCCAGACGAAGAACTCAGGTCTCATGATGTCTCAGTCCTTTTCACCAGCGTTCCCGTTGACAAAGCCCTGTACTGATCCACAAGAATCTCGAGGAGGACGACACCTTGAAGGATAGGACCCCAATGGCCCCCAAGGATGTTGTGACTCTACTCGGTTTGTGTTTGAACTGTACATACTTCCTGTACCAAGGTCAGTTCTACCAACAGATCCATGGAGCTGCAATGGGTTCCCCCCATTGTGTGTAATCTGTACATGGAGGACTTTGAACAGAAGGCCATAACGACGGCCGCGCACCCCCTACCTGGTGGTGGCGGTACATTGACGACACCCATACGAAACTAAAGAAGGCCCACGCCCAAGAGTTCACAGACCATCTCAACAGCATAGATGATGACATCAAGTGGACCACCGAGGGAGAAGTTGACACCCACTCCGAAGACAACAACACAGAGAGAGCCCTTGTGTTCCTGGACACGTGGTCCGTGATCAATGAGGATGGTACCATAAAGATGAGAGGCTACAGAAAGTCCACGCACACAGACCAGTACCTCAACTTTGAGAGTAACCACCCCTTGGAACATAAAACTCCCCTCTTATGTTCCAAGGGGTGGTTACTCTCAAAGTTGAGGTACTGGTCTGTGTGCGTGGCCTTTCTGTAGACTCTCATCTTTATGGTACAATCCCCATTGATCACGGACCACATGTCCAGGAAACCCAAGGGCTCTCTCTGTGTTGTTGTGTTCTGAGTGGGTCTCAACTTCTCCCTCGGTGGTCCACTTGATGTCATCATCTATGCTGTTGAGATGGTCTGTGAACTCTTGGGCGTAGGCCTTCTTTAGTTTCGTATGGGTGTCGTCAATGTACCGCCGCCACCAGGTAGGGGGTTCGCGGCCGTCGTTATGGCCTTCTGTTCCAAGTCCTCCATGTAAAGATTACACACAATGGGGAAACTGGGGACCCCATTGCAGCTACATGGATCTGTTGGTAGAACTGACCTTGGTACAGGAAGTATGTACAGTTCAAACACAAACCGAGTAGAGTCACAACATCCTTGGGGGCCATAGGGGTCCTATCCTTCAAGGTGTCGTCCTCCTCGAGCTTCTTGTGGATCAGTACAGGGGCTTTGTCAACGGGAACGCTGGTGAAAAGGACTGAGACGTCATAAGACCTGACACGTCGCCCCAGACGAAGAACTCAGGTCTCATGATGTCTCAGTCCTTTTCACCAGCGTTCCTGTTGACAAAGCCCCTGTACTGATCCACAAGAAGCTCGAGGAGGACGACACCTTGAAGGATAGGACCCCAATAGCCCCAAAGGATGTTGTGACTCTACTCGGTTTGTGTTTGAACTGTACATACTTCCTGTACCAAGGTCAGTTCTACCAACAGATCCATGGAGCTGCAATGGGTTCTCCCCATTGTGTGTAATCTGTACATGGAGGACTTTGAACAGAAGGCCATAACGACGGCCGCGCACCCCCTACCTGGTGGTGGCGGTACATTGACGACACCCATACGAAACTAAAGAAGGCCCACGCCCAAGAGTTCACAGACCATCTCAACAGCATAGATGATGACATCAAGTGGACCACCGAGGGAGAAGTTGAGACCCACTCCGAAGACAACAACACAGAGAGAGCCCTTGGGTTTCCTGGACATGTGGTCCGTGATCAATGAGGATGGTACCATAAAGATGAGAGTCTACAGAAAGTCCACACACACAGACCAGTACCTCAACTTTGAGAGTAACCACCCCTTGGAACATAAAACTCCCCTCTTATGTTCCAAGGGGTGGTTACTCTCAAAGTTGAGGTACTGGTCTGTGTGTGTGGCCTTTCTGTAGACTCTCATCTTTATGGTACAATCCCCATTGATCACGGACCACATGTCCAGGAAACCCAAGGGCTCTCTCTGTGTTGTTGTGTTCTGAGTGGGTCTCAACTTCTCCCTCGGTGATCCACTTGATGTCATCATCTATGCTGTTGAGATGGTCTGTGAACTCTTGGGCGTAGGCCTTCTTTAGTTTCGTATGAGTGTCGTCAATGTACCGCCGCCACCAGGTAGGGGGTGCGCGGCCGTCGTTATGGCCTTCTGTTCAAAGTCCTCCATGTACAGATTACACACAATGGGGGAAACTGGGGACCCCATTGCAGCTACATGGATCTGTTGGTAGAACTGACCTTGGTACAGGAAGTGTGTACAGTTCAAACACAAACTGAGTAGAGTCACAACATCCTTGGGGGCCATAGGGGTCCTATCCTTCAAGGTGTCGTCCTCCTCGAGCTTCTTGTGGATCAGTACAGGGGCTTTGTCAACGGGAACGCTGGTGAAAAGGACTGAGACATCATAAGACCTGACACGTCGCCCCAGACGAAGAACTCAAGTCTCATGATGTCTCACTCCTTTTCACCAGCGTTCCTGTTGACAAAGCCCCTGTACTGATCCACAAGAAGCTCGAGGAGGATGACACCTTGAAGGATAGGACCCCAATGGCCCCCAAGGATGTTGTGACTCTACTCGGTTTGTGTTTGAACTGTACATACTTCCTGTACCAAGGTCAGTTCTACCAACAGATCCATGGAGCTGCAATGGGTTCCCCCCATTGTGTGTAATCTGTACATGGAGGACTTTGAACAGAAGGCCATAACGACGGTCGCGCACCCCCTACCTGGTGGTGGCGGTACATTGACGACACCCATACGAAACTAAAGAAGGCCCACGCCCAAGAGTTCACAGACCATCTCAACAGCATAGATGATGACATCAAGTGGACCATCGAGGGAGAAGTTGAGACCCACTCCGAAGACAACAACACAGAGAGAGCCCTTGTGTTCCTGGACACGTGGTCCGTGATCAATGAGGATGGTACCAAAAAGATGAGAGTCTACAGAAAGGCCACGCACACAGACCAGTACCTCAACTTTGAGAGTAACCACCCCTTGGAACATAAGAGGGGAGTGGTTAGGACCCTGGCCCATCGCACGGAATCCATCTTCAGTGACCCCAAGGACAGAGAGGGGGAGATTGATCATGTTAGGACTGCTCTGAGCTACAATGGTTACCCTAGTTGGCTTCTGAAAGACCCTAAACAGCCCGCTGAGGAACAACAGCCTTCAAGTCAAGCCGCGACACTACCATCATCCGGCACCAGCAAGAAGAAATACCCGGTCTTCATGCCGTATATCCGTTGGTTCTCTGAAGAACTGAGAAGAATCCTGAAAGGCTACAACATCCCAGCCTACTTCAAACCATCTAATACCTTACGGCAACTACTGGTCCGGCTTAAGGAGAAACTGGACAAACTCCAAGTCACGGGTCCAGTTTACCACATTCCATGTGAGGATTGTCCGCCATCTTATGTAGGAGAGACAGAATGGTCGTTCAAGGCCCGATTCATGGAGCAGAGATGCCCAGCTCCTCTACTTCTGAGGTGTCCAGGCACATACACACTACTGAACCGGGACATTCCATCGATATTGCTAACGCAGAGATTTTGGAGGTTGAACCGAGGTGGTTTGAAAGAGGTGTGAAAGAAGCTATCCACATTCGGACTCTATGCCCTTCACTCAACAAGGACCGAGGCCGCTACAACTCCTCCCCCATCTGGACCAACCTCCTAAGGAACAGAGGGAGAGGGGCCGCTCGGAAACCTTCGAATTTCCTGCTTACTTCCGAGGATGACGTCACCAACAACACTAGTCATGTGAAAAGTAAGTCCACAAAATATCTGGAGTATTCAAGTTTCCTCGGAGCAAACTGCCAATCAAAACACCAACATTGCGTCAAAAAAATTGCAAAGTGGTGCGCAAATGAACCAACGGTTTCACTGTAACAGTGAAAAATATTAATTTTTCATCTGCAAAAAAGATTATAATTAATTTCTTTTCACCATCTCTGGAGAGATCACTTGGGAAAAACGCAAGGATCAAAATATTACATTTGCATTATTAATGCATGGGTTCCCACATTCCTTGCTAAATTTGCATAGCACAAAAGAGAAAAATCACGTGAGAGGTAACGCAACAATCTGGGGCCTGTTGCTCGAAGCCTGGTTAGTGCTAACCGTTGGTTAAAGAGGTATCAAATCCTATAGGTTTCCATGGTATTTAACATTGGTTAGTGCTAACCATGCTTCAAGCAACCCGGGCCAGTTCAACTCATACTGTTATCATGGCGGAATGCGATCAAGATGTGCTCGAAAATGAAGACGTAATGGCCAATGTAGAAAGGTTTATACGACATGGATGCGGGTGCTCTCGTGGTGTGGAAGGTGGGGCTAAACAATAAAATACAGGGCCACTTGTGGTTACATGTTAGATAGAGCTTTCTATACCAGAACCTTCTGATCTGCAAAGGTACGTTTTCACAACTCTATGGTTTAAGCTATTCATGGTGCCGAAGGTTAAAAGAGCACTACCAACAAAACAGACTTTCCCAAAGGATCCACCACAACAGCAAGCGCTTACCTCACACTTTCACCCTAAGCAATCGCGGCGACAGTTACAGTTAAAAACTATTTGAAGCGCAACAAAATAAATAAATATAGATAACAAGCATGAAATTCGATGCAAATCGATGAGATCAAACAAGAAACACCATATGACGCATAACTATCTCGAGTGGAAACCGGTCGTTTCGCCTACAGCGTCGATTCCCTTACACACTTAAAGTGGATTCGCCTACACTAGTAAAGTCGATTCGCCTACATATTGTTTTGCGAACTCATTGATAAAAGCTCACGTGTAACACAAAACATTCATGTTCAACTCCCGAGTGGACAATGATAGGGTCTTGGACAAAAGCCACTGACAGTAAGCACTTGCACAGCTATCAAAATATTAAGTGACTACACTTCACTTAACCAAACACACTGTGATTACTGATTACATTTACTCGGATAAACACAGTAAGCGCTCATTACAAACGCTTGCACAGCACTTACTGAAGCAGGTGAGATTTTTTTCATTTCAATAGGACATTGTTTCGAGACTTTATGGTCGCTTGCACGGCACTTACCGAAGGAGGTGAGATTTTTTCACTTTCAATAGGACATTGTTTCAAGACTTTAATTAAAGTTAACACCAACAATATCTTCCAATCACGAAGCTGCAATTTCGATCCGTCTTGATCGGGCGTTGCGGTATAAAAGGGCTGTGATTTTTGTTCAATCCATTCCACTAACCTTCTCAGAATAGTCTTGATCGCGACGGCTGTTATTGGATATGGACAGCTATTATTGTTTATTTTGCGCTGAAGAAGTAACCTCAAGACAAGAAGCACTCCTATGTGATGGTTGTGACAGATGGCAACATCGGCGATTCTAGACTGGCATTACAAGGGAACAGTAAAGAGAGGCAGTGAGATCAGGTCTAGAGGTTATTTGGAGATGCATGTCTTGCAGCGCCAGTTGAACCCAAATTGCTGAAAGTACAAGACTCAGCTACGACGATATGGACGCCTTCGACATTCCGGCGTCATTTGAGATAGACAATGAACAAACAGGGACAAACAGGTATGGGTAATTTTTCAATTTGCAAATTAGCTGTGCGCCACAATTACGCAATGGAGTTTGATTATATATTGTTTTAGTGCGCTAAGAATGTTCAGTTCTTGTTTGTAGGCGAGTTACGCTTTTAGAGAACTACTCTTTCGTCAAATTTTCACGAAATTCTAACACGGGGTTCCTTAGAAAACATTTCATTTCCATTGAAAGAACCAGTCACAAATTTTTGGTCAAATGATCGATAGTATTTGCTACAACCCTAGCCCGTGCTTAATAGCATAACCAACAGAATCTGTAAAGCACAAGCTAAATGCAAATAAATTTTGGTGTTTACAAATTGACATTATTAACAAAGTTTACAGAGCAACAGCAGCAACTAAAATAAAACTTAAATAAATAGTAAACAAATAAGTGAATAGACAGAACAAAAAGGATTCGCAAGCTGTATTGATAGAAATTACAGGATTGTTACAAATTTATAAGCTTTTGATTATTTCAAGAATTGAAGAAGGTATAAGGTAAGCATTTTCTTCTTGATTTTCGAACACAAAAACGGGTCTCCTCACCATTCTCCTCGCAGCTCCCCTACCAAAATTTTCCCTCGCCGGTAAACAATCCAACAAGGCTTGTATCGGTTATTGATTTGCCTCGCGGGCAAACAATCAGGCAACACTTGCATCGGTTATTTATTTATTCATTTGTCAGTGTGTAGGCGAATCGACGTTACTTATGTAGGCGAATCGACTTTAAGTGTGTAGGTAAATCGACTTCAGGGTAGGCGAATCGAATGTCCTTGCCTAACAAATTGTTGATGAAGGTTCCAAAAAGTCGAATGCTAAATCGTACTTTTATGCGACAATCAGACATAAAATCAAATATTACCTGCTTTTAGTTAAGGCTTACCTTCTTAAGTTGAGTTATCATCCGTATTCCTTGCTTTGGATCAGCATAACTTCGAATGACAAGCCCGGGAAAGAGACTGCTGACCACAAACTGAAGGGTTCTCGTTTCCAGTCTGGTCTCAATTGCTAGAGAACCAACCTCCTCCCATGGTCTCTCTCTGGTAAGAGGGAGCTCAAGCAACGACAACGGCGACGGCAACGAGAACGTCACAAATTTGCATATTTAGTGGGAAAAAACAATGTCTTTGCACGCTCCGCACGTGCGTTTTTTAAGTTTTTGTTTATTTCTTCGCCGTCGTCAGCAAAACTACAACGTGAATAGCCACATTTGAGGCTTTATAGTCTGGTTTAAACTGTGACATAAGCATAAGCAAAAGCTGTGTAAACCGTGAGTGACATAAGCATAAGCAAAAGCATAAGCATAAGCATAAGAAAGAAATCGTTTCCATTTTCTTATGCGTAGGCTTATGCTTATGTCACGTTTATAACAGTAAACCGGGCCGGGGGGGCCAACATAAACATAAGCGTAACACCGAGGTGTCAGCTGCTTTTATGCCAACGGATATTCAAAATAGGGAGCTTACGAAACGAGGACGACGACGGCTACGAGGACTTCATTTAAAAATACGAGTTCACGTTATTCATATAACTACGAAACTATTTCATGTCGTTTCGCGTTAAAAATGTGTAATAACTGTTGAGGAATTAAACTGGTATGAGTGGGTTGGACGCGTACAGAGAGAACTGAAAATTCATCGTCATGTGTTAACGTCCTCCACAGAACCTTGAATTTGGTCATTTCACGTCGTCATCTAGGAGATGACGGCAAAGAAATGTACCAAAATGTAAAACGCACGTGCAGAGCCATTGTTTTTGCTCACTAAACCTATTGTTTTGTAGCGTCGTCGTTTCGTAAGCTCTCTATTAATAGTGCCTAAGACGGCGTCCGAAGGTACTGTTTTTTTTACAAGAAACTTGCAGAGACGGTTCCCAATTATCCCTGCCTTTGCGACAAATCGCCAGAAATAAAATTCTCAGTCCGCTGGTTGCAGTTCCCGAGTCTCCTTGTTCTTTCCTCTTTCGGGAAATATCCCTTAGAAAATACCCAACAGGACCTCCTCAGTCTGTTTTCTCGTTCTATTTCTTGTCGCCGTCGTTTTCTTCTATAGAGCAGAAGGAGTGATAATAGGAGGAGAATTTCTTCTTCGTCCGTCATTTTGGAAACGTTTCTCATCGCATTGTCCAGCGAGTTTTTTCCGGAGCAAACTGCGCTTGCGTATGTCACTTTTCTTATGCTTATGCAACATGTGAGAACTTCGCAATGCTTATGCGACAGGCTTTAGCAAGGACGTCAGCACTTGAAGATAAATTTTCATTTGCTCCCCTAAATTAAGCGTCGTGCTGACCAGTATCATTCTTGAGGAACTACCACACCCTAATCATATTAAAAAGGATGAAATAACGGCGGGTCTAATCTGCAGGTCGCAGGTCACAGGTTGCATGCAGGTCATTGTTTCACCAATACAGAAAGTATCCGAAAGATTAGCTTTTAAGAATGTTTAGGATACTTTCTGTATTGGTGAAACAATGACCTGCAACCTGTGACCTGCGACCTGCAGATTAGACCCGCCGATGAAATAATCACGAGGCGATTAAAATATTAAACGCGAATTCATATTTTGAGATGACATTCTCGTTATGGTCGCCGTTGTCGTTGCTTAAGTTCCCAATTACCTCAAAAAGTAAACGGTTACTTCTAAAGATATGTGTTGAGACATCACAAACTTTAAGTCAATAAAAATCTATTTCGGTTATGCGCTTTTTTAAGCTCATGTTTGTCACCTCACTTTGAGTTCAAGAAAATTATCTATTATGGTATTCTTCATATTCGGTAATCGACGATAATAGTCAATCCAGAGAAAATTAGGAATTGCCGATAATCGTCATTTCAGAGGTACAGTTCATGTTGTCGTCCTGCTTCACGGAAGGGAAAAAGAGAGACCCTGGGAACGAGGTTGAAAGAGAACAAGGAAGGCGCGCTCTTGTTCTCACGCGGGTTCTCCTTTCACTTCCCCTTCGAACGCCAGCCACGCAGGCTGCTCGATTGCTTGCAACAAAATCGCGAAACTAGGTCCCACTTGTTCCAGAAAAGAAGGGATAATTTTATCCACTGGATAAGTCACCATTTACTCCACGTTAAGCGTTGGCCAAGGTTTCATACACACCTTTACTTGTGTGTAAGAAGAGAGTGTATACTGAAATAAAGGTCTACATTTGAAGTGTGGGCTAAAGTTTGGAGCAGGTGTCCCTGTGAAAGGAATTGGTCAATGAAAGAAATGTATATTTAAAAGAACGGCACTTATCTGGTGTCTGTAAAAAGCTCACTTTATTTATTTTCTTTTATTTATTTATTTATTTATTTATTTATTGTTTTATTTTTTTATTCTTTTATATTTATTCTTTTATTTTTCTTTTATTTATTTTCTTTTTATTTGTTTAAATTCTCAACGGCTGCCTGTAATGCAACGCCGCTTGCACTCAAAGGTCAGCTTCCCACCAGTAATTAATTATTACACGCTCTTTAGTGACGCGAACTTGGGCTGCCTATGGAGAATCAATCTCGATTTGCTCAACTGGGCGCGCAAGCTGGTTTCTTTATTGCTTAACTGGGCGCGCAAGTGGAAATTGTATTATTCCACAAGACCGAGGTCTTCTAGGAGTCACAAAGTAGAATCTCGCACGGAGAACCAAAGTGCTGTTCGGGTTTGCGATTGAAAAATCAAACACTGAAGCAGATCTGATGCAATTCGAGTTACTTGGCTCAGAAATTGATTTTGTCCGGACACAAATCAGAAACAAGGGCGAGCGATCATTTGTCAGACGCAAATCGGGAACCGGGGCAACATGTTCATTAAAAATATCTCAACTACCTTTCATACTAGCTATCTTAGGCGGAGGCGGATGTAGTGAAAACTATTAGTTGTTAAGCTTTTAGAGGGTTATTGCATGTCAGACAAGTTAACATGTGTCCTTGCCTGACATATTTTGGATGAAGGTGCCAAAAAGTCGAACGCTAAATCGTAATTTTATGAGACAAGCAGACCTCAAATCAAATATTACCTGCTTGTAGTTAAAACCTACCTTCTTAAGTTGAGTTCTTATCTGTATTCCCTGCTTTGGATCAACATTTAAGGAGTAAAACAACTAAAAATAAGCCGCTCTGCTGCTTCGTCCTCGAATGACAAGCCTCACTCTGAAGACTGCTGACAACAAACTGACGGGGCTCTCGTTTCCAGTCTGGTCGGTCTCTTGGCTCTGCAACTTTGAGGGAAAAGGACCGGAGGGCCGGTTCACCCTTCGTTTAAGACCAAACCATCTGCTTGTTTTTTGAAACGACATCAATCATCCTGTTACTCATGTTAAAATGTCGTAGCAGCGACCTTTAATTAACAGAGGATTTTTAAAATGCAGTTGAACACGTTCTTGAAATAATTTTTCTGTAAAATCATGCCGCAAATCATACTCACGGAAGTTACGAAAAAATAGTGTGACTGGAATAGCTGATCTAAAGGATACAATTCAATGATTTCTTAAGGAAAAAAATTCTACACAATTAAGAAAATTCTTAATTTCAACTCAAGTTCAGTTCTTCACAATTCTAAACCATAACAAGACTGGCAGGACACTATCATTGGAACCTTTTATGATCATTGCACATTCAAAAAGGTGGCGTGACTAGAACTGCTGTCTGATCGTCCGGGTGAGCGTATTCTAGAGAAAGACTGTTAAGGATTACATTGACTGACGTTTCCACTACCTGAGTCAAGTCAAGTTATTTTTGTAACGCCAGTAGATGCTTCTTTGAGTTAATGATTTTTTTGAAAGTGGACAGGAGTGCAACCTGTTATAGATAATACTGATACATAAAAAAGTTGTTGTTGATGATGATGATATTAATAAATATTTCATTATTTATTGCTGTCAAATAACAATTAGAGTCAAGATCCTCGATAACAATGATTACATTTTCTCTTTTCAACCATATTAGGAGCCCTTGCAACAGACATTACCAGTGCGTTGTTCACAGTGCTATTACAGTGTTGTTTAGTAATACAGTGCTATTAAAAGTTCACATGTAAACCAGCTACCTAATTACAAGTTAACAAGTCAATGATTTTTGTGGTAGCGCACTTTATAAGTGCACTCACTACACACTATGTCGCCGGGTTGTAAGAGTCAGTGAGTTAGTGTAAGTCCGTGGGGGCAAATAGGCCCACAGCGCGTGCATAAATCACCAAAATAAACAGGTCTGTCGGAAGCGTGCTTGAATTTCAACAAATGAGCCCCAACATCCCACTTCCCCAAAATAACATCTGAAAGAAAAAAAACTAACAACAACAAAAACCCGGTTTCTTGCCGTCATTTTGTCACAGATGTATCCTTTCTTTCTTGAGTTGGTAGTAACACGCAAGTTAACTTGATCACAGGCGGCTGCTGAAATCGATGTCAAGTTGTCTTCATGTCGCAAATTTTGTTGCTGATGGCTTTTTTCTTTTTTTTTTTATATTCTCGATCGACATGGAACAGCATGCTGTCATGGCGGTTGGACGCCTTTTACTGGGCTGTGCCATTTCTCTATTAATTTTGCGTCTCCTGATGTTATTTGGTCAGCCGAATGTCAACTTGAACCACGTAAGCGAAGTCTCGTCCTATCTTTGGAGATTTTGTAAGACAAATGATTCTGTAAGACCATGTTCGACATATTTTATTCGCCGCCGCCGAGACTTAGGTAAACCAATTGGATTCGCGGCCGGTTTACTTCTTCTTTGCGGAGGCATTGCGATTCAGCCTGGTCCAGGCAGTTCACCAGGGCACAAGAACATACCCTACTGCTCTACTCTCAAGTGTCTTTATATGAATTCGATAAGTTTTGGCAAAAAGCAGAACGAGCTCCAAGCACTATCGATTGGAAACGACCTAGTGTTTTGTGTGGAATCGTGACTTAATCCAAACTACTTGAACTGTGAGCTCCTTCCCTCTAGCTCAGACTTAACCATCTATAGACGGGATAGGAAAAATAGAGGAAGAGGTGGAGTGTTTTTAGCCGTAAAAAATCGACTACCGAGCATTCGCCGCAGCGATCTAGAAACGGACGCTGAAATACTGGTTTGTGAGCTTCCACCAGATTCCAGGAGAAAAATTCTAGCAGTTGTCTTCTATAGACCACAAGACACGGACTTGGAATATCTTAAGCAATTCAAGAAAACTTTGTTACTGGTCTCAAAAGCCAAATTCGATCAGATACTAGTAATAGGGGATTTTAACCTCTCGGAAATCGACTGGCAAACTGGTACGGCAAAAGCTGGGGACTGTCTTCACAATTATTTTACCAAGATGGTGAAAGACAACTACTTGTGACAGTTAATCGACTTTCCGACCAGGGGCAAAAACATTTTAGATCTAATTCTCACTACTATTCCCACTAAAGTCCAACACATCCATGGATTTGACGATATAATTTGTACAGATTACAAATTAATTAGTTTCGAGTTGGATCTAAAAAGTCCTTAACAGATCGAAAACAAAACGCGTTGTGTATAACTTCAAGCGTGCTAATTGGTTAGGACTTAAAGAGACATTCCGAAATACCCCGTGGGACGCATGCATTGTTCTCGATGATGTTGACGCCTCACTTGACAGTTGGTATGATCTCCTTGTTGCAGCTGCTAATGATCATATTCCTAAATGCAAAGCACGAAGCGTGAATGATCTGCCCTGGATAGACAATGAACTAAGATTATCGTTAAAGAAAAAAGACGACGCAAGAAAAAGCTCTCGTCATCCACTGAAGCCAAGTTTATCGAGCTACGACAACCTGTAAAGTAAATGCTTATGCGGAAAAAGAAGGAGCACGCAGAAAAACTTAAGGCATCCATCTCAGAAAATCCCAAGCGCTTTTGGTCCTACATCAAGTCATCTACTTCCGATAGACCCTCCCTAACTTTCTTAGGAACGGACATAAACTTGTAACTGACAGTCGGGACAGAGCTAACATCTTAAAAAGAGTTTTTTAGTTGTGTTTAATCCGGCGAGTACGGCCTCGCCACCACTCAGTGCTCTGCCCCCCCAGTGGCGTCGGAGAAGAACTAGACTCTATTGAACTTACAGTCTCTGAAGTGAGGGAGGTTCTTCTTAGTCTTGACCCTAATAAAGCATGTGGGCCTGAAAATATCCCTGGATCCCCCCTGAAAAATACAGCAGCTGAGATAGCGCCTTCCTTGTGTAAAATATTCAACTTATCTCTGTCACATGGGGTGGTACCCGCGCTGTGGAAACGTGCAAATGTCTCCTCCGTTTTCAAAAGGACCACCCGAGAGAATTATCGACCGATTTTCCTGTTTTCCATTGGCATTTGACAAGGTGCCCCATGACCTCCTATTGACTAAGCTCCACCGCCATGGTATTTCAGGCGCCGCCCCTCGATGGTTTGCGAGCTATCTGTCAAATAGACAACAGCGGGTCGTTCTTGAGGGTGCCTTCTCGGATTGGCTACCTGTAACATCTGGGGTACCACAGGGTTCCATATTGGGGCCTCTGTTGTTCTTGGTTTTTGCAAACGAAATGCCGTCCTACGTACAGCATGGATCAAGTCTCGCCCTTTTTGCGGACGACAGCAAACTTTACCGGACTATAGACTCTCTAAGTTTTCCTGCCTTGTTGCAATCTGACCTAGGTGGTTTACATTCATGGAGCAGCGATCATAGGATGACATTTAACACTACTAAATGTAAAGTGTTGCGTATGTCCAAGCGAAGATCTCTTAGAAAGCCCCTCAACACATATCATCTTGGCGAGGAAGTATTATCGCACTCTCCGGAAACCTCTGACTTGGGCGTAAATGTCTCTGGTAACTGCACATGGAATAGTCATATCAAGCAGATGTGTGCGAAGGCGAATAGGGTACTTGGTCTAGTGAAGAGGCTGTGTGGCAGGGACATTCGTAACGTCCAGACGAGAAAGTTGTTATACACGGCGCTTGTCAGGCCGTTACGAGAATATTCATCAAGTGTGTGGTCACCCTACTTAGTAAAACATCGCAGACTGATAGAGAACATTCAGAGGCGTGTCACTAAATTCATATTGAACTATCCTCCAAAAGAAGTCAGTTATACCAATAGATTTTCGTAGACAAACGCACGATTTAGTTCTCCTGTTTAAGTATAAAACTGGAACTGTTACTAGTAATTTTGGCATTATAGAACCCGTAATTTTTATCAAGCCAACTTTGACCTACTTTCTCGGCATAATCAGGAATACTATTGTAACAGCTATTTTCCTAGGACTGTTAAGTTGTGGAGCAGCTTACCTAATATACTTAAGTCTAGCCAGGATCTCTTGTGGTTTAGAGTCCATCTTAACGATCACTTTAGAGGTCTACTAGAAACTTAGTCCGTCATGATTTGTCAATTATTTTGCATACTTTTTTCTTTCTTAATCTTTTATGTAAGTCTAATTAATTCTACTATGTAAGTCTAGATCTATTTTTTGAGCCTAGGGGATACGTTACAATTGGGGCTCTGCCTGGTTCGTCTCTCCGGTCACGTCATACTATTATGTTTCTTTTTTTCTTATTATATGTTATGTATATATTCTCTTGTGACGAATCTCAATAAACTAACCTAAACTAAACTAAACATTTCCTAAAAACTTCCTTCCGCTCTTCCTAAAAACTGTGCATCAATTTTTATTTACTTTGCAACAATATTTGTTTTGCATAAAGCAGAGGATGGTTTGTGGATGTGGTAGGTCCCTGTCAACTTCTTCCTTAAGTGCATCGACCACGTGTTGTACTTCAGATACAGCACCGCTCAGATATACGTTAACTGCGCACAGGCAGCTTATACGCACATACGCGTATATGAAGGCGTATACATGCCCGTCTGACTTGCCTTTGTTATTCGGTACCATAAATTTCCTTTGTGATGCATTACTGTGTAAACAAAGACCTTTTGGATCTGAAACAAGACGCTTTTTTAAGTATTTACTCAGAATACCATGTGGCGCAGAAGTACGGTGATACATGTTTAATTACTTTGCCAAGTATGGAACAAAGCAAGTAAACTTTTCTTAAGCCAGTTGCTCATTCATAATAACACGGATAATGCACCGGTGAATATCGCGTAATGTTTACAATTGCAAATTAATTCAACAGGGGGAAAGGACAAAACATGGGCCCCCGGGCCATTGACCCCCCCCCCCCCCCCTCTGTTATTTTTCGCTGAAAAGTGTCCTAAGGCATGTTAATGAGCTTTTTAACCTTAGTAAAGGCAATCTCGGCTAATTTGCTTCACTTTTCTTGGACAACAATAAAAAAATACTTCAACTTTAAAGAAAAAATTATGTGCCATTTAGGGGCCATTTTGATTTTACTTAAACCCATGAATGGGATCAAAGACACCAACCCACATCATTTTCCAGTGTGAAAATCAATTTAATTTAGGAATTACAGTTTTATAATCAATCACTCTGATGAAGACAATATGATAAAATGAAATTAGCATTGTAAAATACATGATTCAAGTTATTATAATATTATAAATAACAAA
>NW_027179897.1:0-10000 GCF_036669925.1 Montipora capricornis | reverse complement strand
CGCCGCGTCATACTAGCCACGAACATTTCACAAGTATTTAAGCTAATAGATTGAATTATTTTAATACGATCTAATACCGATTTAGTTTTTTGGAATTTAATGTTGCCTTTTAGTTTTGAGGCCTCAAACTCAGAACGAGCGAGTCTGCTGCAGAACCTCTTGTCCCTTCACGTCATTGCGAAAACAACTGCAGATGAATGCACTCCAATACCGTGTGAGAAATGTTTGATATGTTACGAATTAAAGGAAATATCACGCATCAAAGTCGAAACTCTCATCTCATACTTAATGACCGTTTTATACTACAGACGCATAATCCGTCCAGACGAATTATTCGTCTCTTATGTTATCCGTCTAGTGTAAAGACGGGACGAACCAAAAGACGCTTAATCATATCCTTCTGGGACGAACTTGGGCAAATATTTTTTTCTGCGTCTGTTAAATTCGTCTAGTATAAAGACGGGCACAAGACGCATAAAACGTCTAGACAAACAATCCACTTTAATAGACCTCTTAACAGTTATGTGCTTAGTAACCTGGCCTATAAATGAAAGTGAGGCTGGTGTTGACTTTGTTATGATAGCGGAGCTCCGCGAGCCCATAGCTAAGAAAATACTGGTAACCCATCGATGGGAGAAAATTTGGTAAAATAGCCACGAAGTCATTTTCCGTCCGTACGTCTGTCCGCCCATTCATGTATGCCAATGTGACCAGTACACGTAACCATATCACGGGCTCAAGTTTGGAGCTCATCCAGGAGGCAATACTCCGCTGACTGGCTAGAGAAAACTGACGTAAAATGGCTTTTTTTTGCGTAACTGCGCCTTAGGTGATTATCACGTAATAATAATCATCTCAATGACGACCAATCAGCGCAGAGAACTTTCAGTAATTATACTAATAAGCATATAATTCCTATAGCACAAGACAATAATGAACAATAATATTATAATTCCATGAGTGCATGTTGATATGAGATCAACCACTCAATTATATCCATTAATTATTGTTTTATTAAATTTTCATTTGATTCTTAACACTTGGGCAAATTTAAAGCCAATCAGTGTTTTACATTGTGGCATGGAAGATATTTTCAAACAGGTCTGGAGAATGTTCACCGCCAAAATTTCCCATTTTGTCTGGATCATATAAGTTCTTTCCTCCTTTTGTTTAGTGGTTGACTAGTGACTTGTGAAATTGTATGGTGCACAAGAGAGCTAAATGCAGTGTCTCCTTTAGTTGTAAAACATATATTAAAGGAACACAAATAATATTGTCATTGTTGTTGAGTAATGTTAGGATTTAGTACTGCCAGTGGTATTACAAGTGTCTCTTTTGAGTGGATTCCCCAATTTTCTGCTAACTTGACCCAAACAGATATATATATAGGTGGAGAACAAATTCGGGAAAATGAAAGGAAAAAATACTAAACATACATCAGTTGATTATTACAATACACTATTTGTTTTGTTCAATATTATTTGCACTAGAAAGAAAATTAACGACCATAAGAATTTAGTCTGTGATAAGGAAAAGTTTGTTCTGACTAAAACCTATATTGGAAATTTAGGCATTTGGGGTGCTTTTTCACAGGGTTACATGTGCATGGTATTAATTTTTATGTCAGTCCAATATTGTTCTTGAAAACTGTGTTGTCTCTATAACTTTGTCCTTTTTTGTGAAGCATGACATTTTCTTCTCTCAATTCAACATTTGATTTGTGTTGCTGATCTTGTTTCTCCTGCAAAAGTGTGTCATGTTGAATAAAAATTATTTTTGTTATATAACTGTTTTTGCCCCCAGCAGCGCATGCTCTCATTCGTTACTTCAAATTCACATGACATCTAACAATAACACTTTTGCCGTTCAAAAGTCTCTGAGCGGGCAACAGTGCAAAATCTATGACGTCAGAGGGTAACAGTGCACTGTTGCCTGCAACTGTTGACCGAAGACCACCGTTGCTGTTCCCATTGCACGTTTTCCTATTTGTGATATATAACAAAGCACACAATCCCCCAGCGGTCAGATGTGACAGTTGACATATTTTATTTTTAGTTACACAAAACATAGCAATGAATGTTGTTAAAGGGAAAAAAATAACAGGGTTTGTTGTCAATATTTGCCGCTGTTTTAAATATAACAGGCAGCCGCTCTGTCGTCTTGGCTTATAAAGCGAGAAAACTTACATTGTATTACATAAACAATGTCGACAAGATATTAACTCGAAGTTAAAAACATACATGTACGTTATATGCATTTCAGGACAACTTACGACCCCAAAACCTCACAAACTATATCGAGTGGCGTGAAAGTATAAGGCACTGGACTTCGCTTTTCTGTGTAAAACCAGTTACAACTGTGAAGACGAACACTAGCGGTAAAAAAACCTGCTTCTCTTCAAACTTCGATTTGAAAAAGTCTCTCTTGGTGTATGAAATCGGAATTCCACCTTTAAACACCTCTCAAAAATTTTCATATCAACGAAAAAAAAGTCATATTTGATATGTTTCGCGAAAACAATTTACCTCCAACATATCTCTGTTCTGAGCTTAAAGAGTAACCGACCACCTTAAGAAACGCAAAACTCTAAACAACGAACGTCAAATGAAGCTTCGAAACTGGTCAAAAAGTCTATAGCTTTAGGCGAACTGGTTTTGGTCCGATCTCTTCCCTGACGGCTCTGAAGCATCGTTGAATGATGGCAGATTCAGATCATCTTTTTGCAAATTTTCTCAGAGAAACGCCAGCGGCGTGACAGCCTCCACAATGACGTGGTGGATTTTGATTTGTCGTCCGCCATTTTGAAAATGGAATGGCGGCAACACAAGTGTGATTGTAGTGCGCATGTCTAGCGGTTTTTGCGCTCTGTCTTTCTGAGGTGAAATAGACCTTGAAAACGATACATATTAGTCTAAGAAAGAAACGTCGGTCGCACGAGAGCATAAAAGGCGAAATATTTGTAACTTCTCACGCACAGATTTTTTTTGTTTTGTTAAAATGGACAGACAAAAGTAGAAAAGGAAGAGATCTACGGAAAGAAAAATAGGGGTCACCGAGCATTCAAGAGAGTAAAATCGCTGCGACGTTCTCAAAGCGATTGTATATTCGCACTATCACGGCATTGCGTGACATCTCCGAAAAGCCCTGGGTCCACAGCTATCCCATGGTGCCACACACTTTCACGTTCCATTCTTGAGGAAAATGTTTTGCCTTTAGCATCTTGTTTACCTTCGTGGTGTGAGTGACATGCGCGCAAAAATGCGCAGTAGCAATGGGGGCGAACGTCCTTAAGTACAGTTGACAAGCACCCGGAGCCCCCTAGGAAGCTCGTGGCCTTCGGCCACTCGGGACTTCCCCCTAGCACCCTGCCACCTACCCCTCCCCACGACCTTGAAGGGAGATACATTCTGTGTATAACAGCCCTTTTCACGGTTAGTTTTTCTCATTTGCATTACAATGTAATCTAACGCGGATGCGAGGCAATTTCGGGTTAAAACTACAAAATAGCCCGAAATTGCATCACATACATGATAGATTATATTGTAGTGCAAATGAGAAAAACTAACCGTGAAAAGGGCTATTGACACACAACGAAAGACTACTCTGAATTCAATCGGCAAACGGAAGGAGTCCCCGAGCCCAAGGGAGCTAAGAGATCCTCGACAAGGATATTGAACAAATAATGAATTTTTTCATTGACCCAGAGACGATTAATTAAGAAGCTAAACCTTTTTTTGTATTTTCTGAAATAAGCTATGCACAAATCGACATCACAGCAACAGTGCACCAAAATCGTCGTTTTGATAGTTTTAATGTTCGGTGGTGGCTAATTTCATTATCAAAATACGATGATGACAACAACAAAGGTGTCAAAACGCTATTTAACTAGAAACAGCAATATCAGGTCGAATCAGGGTTGCCACTGGTCAAGACATCACTGACCACCACACACAACTATTTTGCAAACTTAAGCCAGAGAAAAAAAACAGTCTTTACAAGGATTTTTTTGTCGTAACAGGAAGGAATACCATTCACACAGCTGGTGAAAACCCGAGTTTGCATTGACTTTCTCTAAATTGTTTCAATATCAAGACTTTTCTTTATCCGATAAGGCGTTTCATTTTGCCGACCGTGACAACCCTAAAACTGTCATTACGTTTATATGCCACCCTTAACGGTTCCTTGACAAATTATATATTCCTCTCGATTATTATTCTTATCATTTAAAATTAGACAGAAGCGTGATAGTTTGATTTCAGAAAGGCCTTTTCATTTTGAAGACGCCGAATACAAAAATGAAGTAAAGATCCAAATAACGCTACCACGAAAAAGTTTATCTCATTTCTGTACAAGAAAGAAAAAACTTTTCTCATAGCTACTGTCTTAAAGTAATCAGAATTAAAAGCCTAAAATGAACGTACTTCCTTATCGCAACCCTAGCCTGATGACCCCACCTTCATTAGAAGCGGGTGGTAGCGTTCAACACTAATAACTGAAGTACATAAAGAGTTCAAGAACAGATTCAAATACAAGATTTGGGACATGACTTGAGCAAAAGGGTCAATTTTCCAGCAGGGTTGACTGTAGCCTGCGAGTGGCCTCTCTCTTGGCGGTAGGGAGAAGGGAGAGCCGGTTGCTCACAGGCATTCTACAGCCAGTAATTTTCATTTTCAGGACTATAACCAATAAAGTTGCAAGAGATCTTTCACAAAAAACTCGTGTACTGTCTTTATGGTAGACAAAAGGTTCACATGCATCCATAGTTATCGAGTATTCCAGCTTGCACCGAGTCACTGAAGCAGCCTTTCAATAGCAGCATTTAGGTCACCTCCAGTTGCAACTAAGGCTAGAAGAAAAGACAAAAAATAAAAAACAAAATTAGTGATGACTGTGTTGCTTGACTTTGGCTTTCGGTTAAATCCAATATGTAAGTGTAAAACAAAAACAAGGCAGAGGGTATTGTTGACGCGAGAGGCAAATTAACGAGCGGTGAATGGGGAGGGGTGGGTGCTGTGAAATACAATCCCCATTGTACAGCCAGCTATGCAGGCAAAAAACAAAGCAAAATATGAGTTGACTGAAGACGAAGATTGAAAGAAATTGAAGTATACGTGTTACAGGTAATGTCTTCGAAATTAGAACAGCCAATTAAATCGACGCGAGAACCGCTGAGAGAAGACACCAGGTTACGCCTTGCCTTTTTTTATCCCCTCCCCCCCCCCCCCCCAACACACCACCCCTTGCAAAAAAATTGCTAATCTGCCCTGCGTCAGTGCGAAAACATGTGTGTGCAACCGTTAAATTATGCACACGCTCACAACACTTTGGAATTTAAATGAAAATGTTTCAATAACGCGCAAGTAAAATTAAATAAATGTCATTTGAAGAAAGCAAAATACAAGCACAGTACAGTTTTAAGTTTAAGGAACATGCTCCGATGTTTCATACATCATCAGTTTCGGATAATAATTGCGATGTCTCTTGGTAGAAAATAATTATCATTGATAATACTACCTCTTCCTAATAGACTACTTCGACGATTCGGCAGCCATTTTGATTTCTATTGTTGCTGCCGCAGTGAGTGGGCCAGAAGCAAAGGAACAAGGCAGCTCTCTAGTCGGGAGGATATAGTTTTCTTCGAAACGCAAGGGATTGTGGTCAAAGGCGCTAGGAATTGTGGTTATGCGCGAATGAAGGAATTACGATGCGCGGTATGATCTTGTTATGCAGCTCTGTTTTTCATTTCGCTTCTCGTATCCTCAAACTATAGCTAGTTTGACTATCACAAGTCTACAAATAAGCGCCGGTCATCAGACATTCGTCTGCTACATTTGAGGTTTTGACTGGCAAACGATTAGACTGACAGGACAGCTCACTCAAGAAAGCCAAATGCGAAGGTGGCCATTTAATAAATGGCCGTAATGCATAATGGCTAAGTTTCATTTGGATTTGTTTTCATTTGTAGCTTGCGTTTCACGTCGTCTTACTAGTAACGCCCATATTCATGCAGTTCGGATTTCAAAATTCGTGCGAGGTATTTCCTGAAAAGTTATTTACATTGATTGAAATTAAATAACACTGAAATGTACTGTGCAATCATGCAACATGGGTACTGTGCCTCAAATGCATGGTGTTTGTGTTTTCATCGGACTGATAAGATTTTATGACCACAGGGATGTCAGGTTTACAACGAATTTTCAGGGACTCGAATTACGTACATTTCTCACCGCGACTTAAATATATGAATTTATTTAGAAAAGTTAATGTTATTGCGTATGCACAAAGCTGAAACATTTCAGGATTTGTACAAGTGTATTTAGTTCGACTAGAGTGACAAAACAGCAAAAACATAAGAAAGGAATGGAAAAACAAAAGCAACAAAATTGTCAAAACAGCATTGGACAGTGCGCGCATGTTTAGATCGTTTTCACTGTCGCGCAACAAAACACAAATTCGAAACCGTTCAATAAAAGAAGCCAACAACTTGAAATGTTGTGAAGACAAGTATATAAACCACCTCTCCAATTTTCAGGTCTGTGCGTTATATCGTTTCTGAGTTATTAATTTGCCCAAGCGTTTGACACGACGCCGCCATTTTGGTGGTACATCCGTGGTCCACCAATATGGCGGCCGGTAATCAACGAAAACACCTGGAGTTCAGTTTGCCATGAAAGCGCTTACTTACGCCCATGAGGTAAAATACATGTGTATGAACACATCTCGTAATGTACTTGAAACGTTCAAACTTATGAGAATCATAGGAAGTGACAGGTTTTTCAACCAGCTCTGTATCATGGTGTCACACAAGGTGACAATTCGGAAATTCAAAATACTGTATACCGTATTTACTCGAATAGACGGCGCGGCGTTTATTTCATTTGTCGCGATCCAGCTGCGGCGTTTATTCGAGGGCTGCGTTTATTCAAAAATCCCTTTATTCTGAGGGAATTGCTAAATATCGTACTACATATGGTAACTTTTTTACTAGGTAACAGTAACAAATCTCAATATATAAATGTCGTTCATTTTGTCTATTCAATTGTGATTTTTACACAAAGTTAAACTTCTATTTCAACATCACTGTCCTCCTCGTGGTCGGAATCTAACAGCTGCAGCGTTGGGCAAGCGTCTTCAACATCTGAGTCTGTACACTCAAACGGATTAGTCTCGGGTTCACTCAAAACTCCCAGTTGTGATTTAAGCATTGGTTTTCCAGAGCTGCATGGCTGTCCTTCCTTTAGGCAGTGAATGTTGTCGTCTCTGGATCCATCTGCTGGAAGGTTCAAGGCATACGTGGTAAGGGATTTCTTGATCACATCTGCAGGCATCTCGGCCCAAGAATCCACAATCCATTGCAAAATAGCTCTTCTCGGGGGTGTTTTTAAATTATGAGAGGCGGTTTCTTCATGTATGCCAACTGTACTTAGCCAGTGGTCAAACATTTCTATGCAGGAAGACTTAAATGGCTTGTTCCAGCTTACATACGGAGCCTGGATGGACTTTGTGCATCCTCCTGGCACAATAACGCGATCGATTTTCTTTAACGTCAATACTTCAGTAACGGTAACTTCAATGTGGCATTCGTAAGAATCCCAGGCTAACAGCCTACGATTGAATGAGAATGACCCAAGGACATAATTGATCAAGACTATAGTTAATTCAGAGTCCATCCACGCGTTAGCGGGACGTTGCGACAACTGCCCGGCCTTTGAACTCTTGATTTAAAGCTGCCACTTCCCTTTTAGCTCCTTTAAATACAACCATTGGTTTCAATTTGGTTCCGTCAGTCTTGGCTGCTAGTACAACAGATACTCTTGCCTTCTCATGACCAGTCGTTTTAAGAGTAACAGTCTTTTTTCCACTTTTATCGACTGTAGTTTCTGAAATCATATCGCACCAGACTGGGGTTTCATCCATGGCAATTATATTACAAGGAGCATAATTGTGCTTTATTGAAGAGAGAAAGAGTGAAGTCGGCCTTGTAGTACCAGCGAAGTTCTCTGCATTAACAGCAGAATTACGCGTTGCAAAAATTCTTGAAAGAGAACTTAACACAAGAGCAAAAAGGTACAGTCACTTTGAACTAAAAAATGTTGTTCTGAAAGAAAATAAATTTCCATTGCTGGTTTAAATTTGAAATAGACTTTTATGTAATAATTATTATAAATTCAGTTTATTTCCTCAAATAAAAACGCAAGCACCGTAGACGCGGCGTCCTATTCGGGGGCGGCCGTCTATTAATATTTTGAGTCTCAAGAGCGGCGTCATATTCGATGTAAATTACGGCTTCGAAAAACAAAAAACGTTACGGAAGTGGAAAAAACTTCATTTGTGGCCCATCTTCAACCTCTCCCTTTAGATAAAAAAACTTCAGAAGACCTCGCGATTTTAATTTTGTAATTTGATGTCACTGTAGAAACAATCTATTCCTTATTCGCTCAAAAGTACAAATCCTTCCTCGGTCAAGTCACGATCGCTTCGATGAAAACTCTATTGACATTTATTGATTAATTAATAAATTTAAATATTGAAACAAAAGTGTATGAACACATCTCCTAATAAACTTAAAGGGCACCAAGCGGCTGAGATTAACAGGGATAGACATTTTTTTCAACCAAATAGCCTTTGTCATCATGGTGTCACGCAACAGGTGACAATTCGGAAATTCAAAATGCTGTATTTTCGAAACGAAAGACGTCACGGAACTGGACAACATGAAAGAAAGATCTTGGTCATCTCCTCAACCTCATTTAGATAATACTTCAGAAGAACTTGCGATTTTGAGTTTTAGAATTTGATGACGTCCCTTTGAAAACCCATATCTTGTGTCTTTCTTCTCTCGAGTGGGGTCCAGAAGGCGGTTCAGTTGAGGGTCCACGTTATTGTACCGTCGCTGCTCAAGACCTATTAAAATCTCACTTCAAATCCACCCACGAACCGCCGTTAAATTACCGCAATTACCCTTTCCCTTGGCAGCATTTCTACCATTTAGGTAAATTACTTATTAAGGTATTATGGGATGCTCAGGGGGCAAATTAATTGCATTAGCTCCATGGGCATCCTAATAGCTATTTGAACACCAGAATTCAAAATGGCCGCCGTATCGTCGAAGTAGTCTTTCTTCAACTTAAAATCCAGGAGAGCTTTCATATTGAGAAGTCGAAACCGGACCTTACGAAGATGTTGATCAAGTAGTTTAGCATTACACTTTGACACTTTGTTTACAGTGTACCGTTAAGGCAGTTGCGTTTTCTATGATATTGTCGGTTAGTTTGAATTGATCTGCTTGTAATGAACATTTAATCTATAAAGAATCACTGCATATATAGAGGATATTACATGGACGCGCGGAGATACGAAAATTCTCTTTGAGTGTTGAAAATATTTCACGAGTGAGCGCAGTGACAAGAGTGAATATTTTTCCAATATGTTTCAATATTTTTCAACACCAATGAAATACTAAATCCTTTCACGGAAGGCACCGAAAGGCGCGATTTTCATATCTAACAATAGCAACAGTGATCTTTTCACGAGTGAAAATAACATGTCTTCACGTGTGAAGATATCATGTTTTCGCACGAAACCTCACTTGGTATTTATGGTGTTATATAATAATGATAGTTATATTTACTGTTATGATCTGACTCACTATGGCTTATGATAATGTTTGAAACATCAAAACACGTCCCTAAATTCAAAATTGTCGTTATTTTATTAAAATAATTTTTAAAACTTGCGCTTTCCCTTCGACACTTGAAGTAGTACACGACAACTGTATCGTTCTTTACTCTTTTTACGACGGTTTGTTTTGTTTTGTCTTTCCTTTGATTTTCTGTGAAGTCGATCACTACGAAGTTCAGCTGTTTTCGCATCTACGTAAGACATAATGATAACCAGCGGGTTGACTAGAAAACCTTAGTTACCTGAATATTGCGACCACGGTCAACAAAGCCCATCTGAGCAAGTTGTTCAGTTGAGTTCGGTACGTCACTTCAGGGTT
>NW_027179896.1:12500-16481 GCF_036669925.1 Montipora capricornis | reverse complement strand
CTTTACTACAGCGAAAAGAGTCTGTTACAATAGCGAGTAAAGAAGCAGAGAGACAGAAAAAAAGGAGGTGAGGCTGCAGCCCAAGCTGACTTACGTCAGTTTTGTCTGAAACCGGGGAAAGTGTTGAAGAATGGCAAAAGGGCGGAACAAAGAAGCCATGGAGACTGAAAAGGGCTACAGTGGAAGTCGACAACAAAGATGGCCCAGAGATTGAAAACCCTACAATGGCAGGCTGGGAACCGGCTGCAGCCCGTGGCAAGCTACAGAACAAGACAAGAGAATTCAAGACCTAGTTGTTGCACGTGACTGTGATGACATATAAAAAAAAAGCTTGAGGCCAACAACGAGGGACATTTGAAAGAAAACTGTGAGGATTTGTTAGTTTCCACCACTGATTTACAAAACCAGAACAGCCAGTGCAAAAGTGAACCAGTGGGGGTTGTTGGAACTATAAACGAGGGAACATTTGTTAAGTTTTGTGCGAAATGTTCGTTTAAACCTCAGTGATTTCAGAAAACACGCTACACAGGAGTGATCAGTTTCGTTTCTCACGTATGGACAAGCTGTCTCTTTAGAAAGAGAGTATAGAAGGTATTATCGAGCCGAATATTGCAATCTAGTTGCTCACAAGAACAGTGTTGTGGAATGTGATGCAATGATCAACATGGCGTTGCACATATCTCAGAAAGGAATAGTTACAAGGGTTTGACGTTTCAAAGAGTCAGTTTCCTGAAAAGAACTATCAATCCGACAAGGCGCGGTGAGAAGACTTATGCAGTTACCCGTTGTTATTTTCAAGCCGAAACATCTCTACGTCACCGAATTAAGGTCAGATGTGGATTACAAAAACTTTCGTTGACTGGATTGCAAGGACAATTGCAGATTGAAAGAGTGTGAAGCATCTGAGCAAGGGAAACTCTGACATCTTTGTGCGAGGTGGCATCAACTGAGTCTGATAGAAGACGCATACAATCTGCTGCAACTTGAGGGTTATCTGGAAAGCAAGCCAAGAAAAGTATGGTATAGACAATACCACTCTCAAATTAACCCAAGAGTTAAAGCGGCAATTGCCGAAGTGCACAAAGGATGTCACGATTGAGATCATTAAGCTTGCGCAACTTCAAGAAACAGCTCTTTTACAATCCATGGGTATTGAAGACAGTGTGTCAGACACTGAAAGTCTTGAAGGCGAGTTGAGGTGAATTAGAAAGTGTAATTGAAAGCGATTCTGATGAAACCGATAGGAAACAGTAAATTTTAAAAATTAGGGTCCACAGTACATGGTGAAAGCAAAGTTGCAGGAGGGGACAATCATCCAACAATTCTACTGGCAACACAAGATTTAATCCGGATGCCCTTGTCCAAAGATGTTGCTGGTGTGTGAAATCCAGCACCACCAAATGAGACACTAAGGTCGTGGCTTAGAGACAACAGCTTAAACTGGATTTCCTTTTTTTGATGAGGGGCAAAATATTAAAGTTCTATAGCCCAGAAGTTATTCATCAAGGGTTACTAAATTTAACTATTATTTGTCAACAAGCGACTGTGATCTAACTGAGGAAGAGGAGAGAGCTGTCGAAGTCTCACGGCAGGCGTTTCTCGAATTCCAGCGGCATGAGCCATATTGATCGAAGGAAATGAAGTGGTATCTGGACACCGAAATTTGAAAGATCTAACCACACCCATGTGCTCAGAGAGATTCCTTCACTCGTTTCTAAGGAAGGATTAGATTGCATCCAAAAAGGCCAAGCGCAGCTATCAAAAGAAAGGAAAAAGAGATGCTGCTAAATTGAAAGCCAGCCAATACAGCGGGTTGGAAAAGAAAAGTAAACAAAAAAAGTTAGCCGTATAATAAAGAAACACAAGACAATTGGCAAGGTGACAGCGAGGAATTTGTCAAATCGAAAAAGGTGGGCGCTGCTGCTTGGAGAAGAACAGGCGTTTTAAAACATTTGAATGGAAATCGTACCAGGGGCAAGCAAGTTACGTACAAAGCTATCCCGGACCCTCTTCCAAGGAAAAATACTCGTGTTAACAATTGGTTATGGAAAATGTGGGTCCAGCTTTGTGTCGTACGAAGTCAAGCGCCGCAGCTCTGCCAAAGGTACAAGGGCGTGGCTAAAGTTACATGCAGGACATCAAGAAAGGGGGTTTTCCGTAAAGCTTACTCCAGATGCTCACTGGAGTAGTGCATTGTATAAGGAGACTTGATTCTATACAGCTTGGAAATGACGGGAGGAACAAACTCTTACTCAATCCGTGATGATTTCAGGCGGGGTTTAGACTGGACACAAACATTTACTCACAGGACAGGGTAACTTGTTTAACACTTGAAAATGCGCCATCGTTAACAACCAGAACAGACTTCATGAATCCATATTCATCCTTGCTTCAAACACCTCCTACCTTTTCATGAAGTCCGACACAACAGAGAAAGGCTTGTGCTGGAGTGGTCAAGCCGCATTTCAACTTTCCAAAGAACGCCACACAGCACATAATTGACCTCGAAATGCTTGAAAGCAGAATGCCCAATTACTTTGATGACAAGCCCATAGAATGCATACGGGTTGATGGGGCAACTGACGAAGGACCAGGTCACCTGGAGGTACAGTTTCTGTGGACTGAAAGGCACTTGCTCAAGCAGAAAGTGTGTACAGTTGTTTCTTCAAGGCATAGTGGGGAATCATACCTTAATGAAGTAGAGTTGATGAACGGTTGTATAGCCAAGGCTCACGGAAACCTCTTTATTCCTTCAACCTTAGCTGGAAGTAATTTCGACAGCAATGGCCTTAATGCGAAGAATAAACGAGAATATGGATATTGCAACTGACGTATATATTGATCGGGTTGATGGAGCACCGTGCTGTGGAACCATATTAAACTGCATACTGGGGGCAAAAATGAAACCATGTCTGCAAGACGGGAAAGCCTTCTGGTGTTTCTTAAGGTAGTGCAAACGCAAGAAACAGTTGAAGAGAACAGGCCAGACCTTTATGAGTACTTTGAGCGTGTCTGGATGGTTAGAGAGAACCACATGAAGAAAGATCTGCCAGGGAACTATTTGTTTATGTTGAATCTGTGTTATCAAATCGGATGCCCCCACCCTTTGTGTCATGACGAGACCGTCCGAAAAGATGAGAAATGGTTTGAAGATGGACCACCACTGACATATTTGCCGATACCTATTCCTGATCCCAAACGTCCTTGGGGAGGCAACTGCAAAGAATGTACACATTTGTGTTCTGGCCACTACCTAAGGCCCAAAGAACATGCAGAGTTTGTCAGAGAACATGGTCCTAATGCTGTCAAAGCCTCCTAGTATTGTAATAAAAGAGGAGTTTTACGATTCCGTGAAAAGGGGAAGGACTTTGTCAGAGGAGAAGATCTGGACGTCGCTAAGAAGACTCTTCTGCCATTAGAAGAACTTAAAATGCATGTGGATCATCTTCGACTAACAGCAGAAAGAAGGAAGGAGGGTGCGAGAAAGGCAGCAACCACCCGAAAAACCAAAGCAGCGTCAACGAGAAAAAAGAAGAAATCTAACACAGCTGGCGGTGAGCAGCCGAGTGAGTACTTGAATTTCCTGCAATGTTAAATTGCTTTTTCAAACTGTTTTTCAATAGTATCGAAAGTCGCAATTTTTGGTGATTTCCTTATTTATATCATCACCAGAAGCCCCGTCCTGCAGATACAACTGTTTGGTGTTGGTGTCAAGATGTCGAGTATGGGGATATGCTGCTTTGTGAAGGTGATGCCTGCCAATAAAGTGGTTTCATTTTGATTGTATCGGCCTCTTATTCAGTCCTGCATTTTCCTGTTTGTGCCCTGACTGTAATGGTGGAGTAGCTTTTACAATTACAGATTATGGTATTTTAGATTTTGCTCTTACAGCAGTTTTGGATGTTCTACAACTTTAGCGAATGTTGTAAACAAACATTTTCAGAGAATAACGTTTAGTTTGCAGTGGTTTCGGTAAAAGCA
>NW_027179896.1:2500-7500 GCF_036669925.1 Montipora capricornis | reverse complement strand
AAAGTGGCGACCCTGCCAGGACACTGGAAAGCATGGAAGACCTTTACAAATCAATAGAGGCGAAACTACAACTTCTCACCTTTACGAATGGACAGACAAGCGACGCGGTGAAAAAGGAAAACTTCGCATCAGTAGAGAGATTGAAAACAACTTTAGCCAAGAAAGTGGACGAAGTTCATGACCTCAAGGTAAGAGTACAAGAATTGAGGTTCGAAGAGGGGGATGACGGAGAAGAAATCTTAAAATGGAGCACAGACCTTGAAGAAAAATTAAGCGTGTTTGAAAAGGCCATTGACAACCTCGGGTCAAAAATTAAGACGTTCAGGAGCGCGCCGCTCGAAAACGAAAAGAAAAGGGAGGAAGATGAAGCAGCTGTAATTAGAGAAAGAAATTTCAAGAAGAAATGCGTTTTGAAAAGGAAAAATTAGAGCAGAAACTTAAATACGAGGCGAAAATCGAAGAAAACCGAAAATGCCAGATTAAAGAACAATCAATCAACGCGAAGCTGCCCAAATTACAAATTACAAGGTTCAATGGCACGCATACAGATTGGCTGAGGTTTTGGAACCAGTTCAAAGCAGAAATTGACTCGGCTGATGTGCCCCAAATCACCAAATTTTCTTATCTGAAGGAGCTGCTGGAGCCACGGGTTAGAACAACAGTTGACGGCCTACCCTTTACTATAGAAGGCTACGAGAGGGCGAAAAGCATTTTGAACACTAATTATGGAAAGGTTAGCGAAATAGTTAACGCGTATGTAAACAACGTAATGTCTTTGCCCGCTTCCATGGAACGAACCCAACAAACTCATGGAATTTTACCAGAAGTTGTCCCCAAATCTTCAAGCATTGGAGACTATGGGTAAATTAAAGGAAATCAATGGTTACGTTCGAATGACGCTCGACAAGTTGGAGGGTATAAAAGGTGACCTGGTGCGCACTGATGACAACTGGCAGGAATGGGATTTTCCGAAACTACTTGAAGCCTTGCGCAAGTGGACAGAAAGAAACCCCCCGAAATTGGAAGATAAATATCAGCAAGAAAAGCCAACGCTGCCTAAGCCACCTCGATCAAGGACGTACCAGGCCAACCAACAAGACCCCAGAAGAAAGCCATGCGTTTACTGCGATAATTCATCTCACCAGTCCATCAACTGCGATAAAGTCACCACGATACAAGAACGAAGGAGACTGTTGAACGTAAAACAACTTTGTTTCAATTGTACTGGTGCCAATAATAAGGCCTCAGAATGTCGCAGCACTTCCACCTGCAGAATTTGCAAACGGCGTCATCATTCATCTATCTGTGAGAAAACATCTCAGCATCAAGAACATATGTTAGTGGCAGCCGGAAGAGGCGCGGTTACCTATCCAGTCGTTGTAGTTAACGTGGGAGGGATACATTGTCGTGCCCTACTTGATACCGGTGCTGGGAGCTCATATGCTTCTGCCGCATTACTCGACCGACTAAGGAAACAACCAGTGCGAAAAGAGCTGAAACGAATCGAAATGATGATGCATGCAACAACAAGAGAGATTGAAATCCATGAAGTCGTCGTTAAGAGCTTATCAGGTGCATTTCAGCTTCGGACCGAGGTAACCAAAGTAAATCGTGGTGTCCTGCTCAGCTTAGGCAACCCGGGATACAAGGACATGATTGGACGATACCATCATCTGAAAGGGGTAGAAATGGACGACATCGATACGAAAAGGGATTTGCCAGTTCACCTTATCCTTGGTGCCAGCGAGTACGCTCAAGTCAAAACAGAGACCACACCCAGAATCGGCAAACCCGGAGAACCCATCGCAGAATGGACGCGCCTGGGGTGGACTATCTTGTCACCCGGAAGTGAACCAAATCTCACCAGCATGTTCCTAACACAAACTTCCGCTGTTGATTACGAGAACCTCTGCAGACTTGACGTGCTCGGATTACAAGACCATTCGGTTGGCGATCAGACCTCGTTTACGAAGAGTTCAAGGAGCAACTCCTAAGGGACCCAGAAGGATGGTACGAGACTGGCTTACTCTGGAAGGGCAACCATCCACCTCTTCCCAACAATAAGCCAGGAAGTCTGAAACGCCTACAGAACCTCGTAAAGAAGCTGGAGAAGCAACCAGGGATGTTGGAGAAGTACGATGAAATCATCCGAGATCAACTAGCCCAAGGAATAGTCGAGAGTGCCGAAGGCGAACCAGAAGGCAAAGAATTCTATATCCCACACAAACCAGTGGTGCGAGAGACGGCGGAGAGCACAAAAATCCGCATTGTTTATGATGCTTCTGCGCGAGCCTACCACCAGGCCCCATCCCTCAACGATTGCCTTGAGACTGGGCCACCATTGCAGAACAAGCTCTGGAGTGTGCTGACAAGGAACCGCTTCCACCCAGTGGCATTAGCTGGAGACCTAAGGCAAGCCTTCTTGCAAGTGCGAATAAGAGAGGAAGACCGAGACGCAATGCGGTTTCATTGGTTGAGAGATTTGGAGAGCAAGGAAGTCGAAACCCTGCGTTTCACACGGGCGCTGTTCGGGATGTCAACGTCGCCATTTCTGTTGGGCGGAGTAATCGAACAGCATCTTAACAACCTCCAACACAAGTATCCAGACACAGTAGAGGAATAAGAAGAAGCCTTTACGTCGATGACCTAATCAGCGGCGATAAAACGATCGCGCGTGCACAGCATTTAAAGGAAATGTCCCAGACCATCTTCAGAGAGGCAAAATTCGAGCTACATAAATGGCACTCTAATGTCCCTATCCTGGAGCGGCCAGAATATCGAGAGGAAGGACCAGAAGAGCAGCAGAGTTCTCAAGGATGCGAAGCCCAAACCTACGCCAAAGACCAGTTGGGTGTAAAAGGAGGAGAAACGAAATTACTCGGTGTGCGCTGGAACAAGGCCATGGACAAAATCAGCTTTCCGGAAGCGATCGAGAATGTCACCAAGAGAGAAGTCCTGGGGAAGTTAGCAAAGATATATGATCCCTTAGGGTTAGCATCACCCATCACTCTGGAGGGAAAGATGCTCTACCGACAAGCGTGTGAGCTGCGAATTCCATGGGACCAAGAACTACCAAAGAAATAGACGGCCAGCTGGAAGACATGGGAGGGAAATCTTCCCGAAATAATTGAAGCACCAAGAAGCATCGTTCAGTACCAGGAAGAAATAACCAGCATTAACCTCCACGCTTTCGGCGACGCAAGCAGCCAAGGCTTATCAGCAGCAGTATACGCTGTGTCTCATCAACCCTCAGGTATATCACAGGGACTCGTAGCCGCCAAGTCCAGGCTTGCAAAGAAGGGATTAACCATACCGAGGCTTGAACTGGTAGCCGGCCATATGGCTACTAATCTGGTGCACAACGTGAAACAAGCCCTACAAGGATTTCCCGTAACAAGTGTCCATTGCTGGCTAGATAGCAGTGTTGCTCTCCACTGGATCAAGGGTGGTGGGGAGTACAAGCAATTCGTGAGTAATCGCGTCCGAAAAATCCAAGACAAGGAGTACATTTATTGGCGCCACGGGTTCAAAGGAAAACCCTGCCGATCTGGGCAGTCGAGGAGGAAAAGCAGGAGAATGTGCGGATCTGTGGTTTCAAGGACCGTCCTGGTTACCACACCCAGAGAATTGGCCGTCAGACATCGTTACTAGCCCAAGCAAAGAAACTCAAGCTGAGGCAAAGGTGATCAAAGAAGTTCTCGCCGTGGCAATACCCGACGACAAAGAACTTGACCAGTTATTACAGAAGTGGGATCTTTGGAGGGCGGTTCGAATTTGTTCATGGATAACACGGTTTATCCAAAACTGCAAGTTGAAACATCAACAGAAGATCAGCGGTCCTCTCAACACTGCGGAGATAAACCGTCGGATAGAGTTCTGGGTGCGAGATAGTCAAGTCAGATGCCTGAATACAGCCAGTTTCAAAGAAGATCAGCTACGATTAAACCTTCAGAAGAACGAAGACGGTTTATATGAATGCAGGGGCCGCATTCAAGGAGATTATCCAATCTACTTACCCGACAGTGCACTGTTCACCAAGAAGCTGGTCATGCACTTGCACACTCAAACCTTGCACGGGGGAGTCGGCATGACGATGGCGAAGGTTCGAGAGAAGTACTGGGTGCCACGGTTACGACGTTTGACAAAGCAAATGATTAGGGGCTGTCATGGCTGCAAAAGATTTCAAGTGGCGGCACTCCCAATCCACAAACAGGCAACTTGCCGAAGGAAAGAACAGCTAGATCAGTACCATTCAAGTTCATTGGAGTGGATTTTGCTGGACCAATTAAGTACCTCAGCAAGACCAAAAAGGAAATGAAGGCTTACATTGTTCTTTACGCCTGTAGTCTCACCCGAGCGGTCTACCTGGACCTGTTACCGAGCCAGAGCACTGATGAGTTCCTAAGCAGCTTAAAACGATTTATATCAAGAAGAGGGCGCCCCGAAAAGATCTTTTCAGACAATGGGAAAACCTTTGTGGCAGCAGCGAAGTGGCTGAGGAACGTTATGAAGGATGAAAGGTTGAACGACTTCCTCGCCAGACAAGAAATAACTTGGCAATTCAACCTCAGCCGAGCCCCATGGTGGGGGGGACAATTTGATAGATTGATCGGCGTAGTGAAGCAGAGTATGTACAAGTCCATTGGTAATGGGAACCTCAGATGGCACGAACTTGAAGAGGTCATCTTAGATGTTGGGAGAATTATTAACGGCAGACCCCTCGATTATGTGGAGGACGACGTCCAAATGCCGATACTGACCCCCAGCGTTATGCTCTTCGGCCAACCAAATCAACTTCCAGAGGAAGACCCGAGCAACATGGAGGATGACAGCCTCAGAACACGAGCCAAGTACCTGCGAAGGTGCAAGGAGGTGCTGTGGTTGAGATGGAAAAACGAGTACCTCAAGTCCCTCAGAGAGCGCCACAACCTTAACCAGAAAACCAAAGAAACAGCCTTGACTCCGGGAGACGTTGTACTTATCAAGGGTGAAGAAAGAAA
>NW_027179895.1:30000-49419 GCF_036669925.1 Montipora capricornis | reverse complement strand
TTTCGTCTTTAATGTTCGCACAGCACTCCATCTCCCTTCACCTTTCCGTGTCAAGGCTACTACGCTCAGATTGTACTCCATGAACATTTGCAAGTTTTCGATCACCGTACTAGTTACATTCCGTTGAAACCTACGAACCACAGTAGTGCTGCTATTCGTCACATTCAGCTTATATTCAATGATAATACCACGTTGATGTATTGTGGGCACTGGTTTCCAGCTTGCGTTGATGCTGTCAAATGATCTTGATTCTGCTGTAAAATTCTCTGGTGGAACTGCTGGAGCTGACAGCAAAAAAAAAAAAAAACAACTAAATATTTTCAATCGTTCGCAATTTGCAATATGCCACGCCTCGTTCTCACTCAAGTGAAACTGGAGGTTTTAAATTTTGAAATGCAGCCCCCCTTCGCCAATTAGTTTCGCTCAACTATGTGCCTACTCCAAATAGGCCATTTCCGAATTCATGTCTGCCTTCTCTTCAAAGCGAGTATAAGTGCTAAGTTTTTGTGATGGTAATTAGTTCTACTTTACTTATGAATGAAAACTAATTTTCATAAGAAAGACTTCGCACATAGACTCGCTTTGAAAAAGGAAGCAGAGATGAACTCGGAAATGGCCTAAAGCAGGGGACGGAGTTCCTGTTGTAGTGGTCTGCCCTTTTTCCCAGGGAATGTGGCCGGTGGATATACTGGTACAAATAGACAATTCCTGTTGTACTTGTTTCTCAGTAATAAACACATGAGAAACATCAGAAAGAACAAGAAAGTAGTTTTGGCTCTGGCTACTCGTTGGGTTAACATTAGGGCCGTTTATACGAGAGAAAACAAGCCTCGGCTTACATAAGACGCTAACACCCCGTATAAATCACTGGACGAAAAAATTGATTTACTGGACGAAAAAATTGATTTACTCGGATCGAGTTTGCGAATTGAGCAAATATGTGGCAAATTTAGGGCTCTAAATTTGCTTTAACTTTGGTTTGACAGGTAAAGCTTGCACAAACTTGAATGTTTGTTTTGTGTGCAAATGTTAAGGAAATGCATTTATTTGCTTGGCATTTGCGTGCTATGCAAATCTTTAATGTTTCCACAGATTTGCTCAAATTTGCTTCACCCCAAAGATAGCAGTTTGACCTCAACCGCAAATGCAAGCAAATGTCGCAAAACCAATAGTTTGCATTATTGTTTGAACTGATTTTCAAAGGATCAAAATACGTACATTTGCATTTTATTTACTCTCTTTTGCAATGGGAGCAAAAAAGAATGAATTGCCGGAATATGACTTTGTAGTAAATTTTCAAATTTCCTTGCTATCAATATTCATATTTACCTGGGAGCAAACATGGTGATTTACAGCATCTTCGTTTTGTTGTCATAGGCAATGTGCATATGATATTTGTTACACATTTTACTGCTGTGGCAAACTTTCAATTTTTACATAACCGTTATATTATTGAACGAAAACTGCACTGGTATTCGGAAGCTTTTGAGTTTCATCAGCGGCAACGTCCTACAACGAAACCAACGAATGGTAAACAAAGGGTGCTTACCATTTAGCCAAATAATCCGGATGGAATGATCGTTGCATAAAGGTAAGCGATTTTCCGAATTTAATGACCAACTGGTTGAGAATGGCGCTTACCATTTACTACACAGCATTCTATCCCGCATATTTTACTCGATCTTTTCAGAAGTGGCCTGGAAACGGAAGGATTCTCGCAAATGGTAAGAGCATTTCGCGAATTCTGTTCCGAACGGAAAAAGAGGACTACCTCTGGAGGTTGTCCACAATTTGACCTCAAACCGAAATTTCCGGATTTTTTGGCTAAATGGTAAGCACCCAAAATGCTTGGGCCATCCTCGTTCCCAGGATCTTTTCGGAGGGGCAATTGAACGCCATTTTGAATCACCCCCGCCGCAAAGACCCTGGAAACGAGGTTTTGTGACGATGAAAATTTGGTTATCAACGGTTTGAAATTCGCGCGGGCGATGTGCTCTTTCCTCTTTCTTTTCGTTTTCGGACGACCAAGTTTTTATACGGCGATTCCTTGACATTTGTGCGGGTGAAATGGCAGTAAGAATCGACGAAACCCGAAAGAAAGGGCAACGACCATTCAGGCCATAACGTCGGGAACGGTGAACCAGCCCTAGTAGTTTTACAGTAGTTCGCCACAAACACACACGCCAGTGTCATGAATGTTGAATGGTCGGTCTTTGGAATGTTCTATGCCTATTTCAAGTCCACGATTCCCACTAATTCCAAGGCGGCCAGAGAAACCTAGCAAGAGTAGACTTCGCTAGCTGCTTGACATGGAACCGTTGAATTTCTAGACTCATACAGCTGTATGTCCTGGATTCTGATCAGGGAGTTCAGAGACGGTGTTCGAGAAAGAGTTACGACCAATACCACCAGCATTAATCGATGAAAAATTCATGGCAGAAATAGAGGCCTTCCTTCCTTAAGCAAACAGAGTTCAACGAACGTTTGGAACAAAGGATGGCCGAACAGCTACATGTGGATTTAAGCAAAAGAGCGGGAAGATTCAAGACTTATATTAAAGCGCCGAATAGCAAAAGATTGCCGATGGAGTTTCGGTAGGTCACCTCACTGATAATAACCTGAAAGTATATGCCTTAAATTTTGTGTAGAATATCCTTTCTTTTTCATAACACGTTTGATTGCTGATTCATTGAATTGAGATTCCCATCATACATCCCTCCCTTTGCAAGGACAGTCTTTACTTTTGCAGACGTACTCCCTTAGTAATTTCACGTCACGTTATTAATTTCAGGCCATTTAAAACAATACCAATAATAAGGAAAGGGGCATGAATGATATGGATCTCTGCATTGTACCCGTATGCAGAGCAATTATGTGAAAAAAGTCGTATTTTGGTTACATTTAATATCCCGAGCAAATTTCTACAAAAATACATCCTTGAACACATTTGCTTTCCTGAGTAAAACCCTGCAAAACTACACGTTTGGCCACATTTGCTATTCTGAGGAATCTCTGCAAAAATTCATATTTGAACACATTTGCTGCTCCGAGCAAACGGGTACAAAAACTAATATTTGTTTGCCTTTACTCACCTTGTAAAAAGGTGCAATGATGAAAGTTTGATCAAATTTACAACTTCAGGAAAAGTACTTGCAAAATTTTAGTTTTAACATTATGTTTACTACCCCTCCAAATGTCGCAGAAAATACAATGTTATCCGTACTTTTACTCACACCAGGAAATTTAAAACAAATGTGGCATTTACGAGCGTTGCCATGGGTGGAAAAACTGTGCCAAATGTGATCTTTGCTTTTCAGCAAATCTAAGCAAACATGCACAAACGTAGCATATGCCATGCATTTGCTCCACATTTGCTATATGTGAAAATCCGTTTTTTCGTCCGGTGAATGGTACAAAATCTACGTTCACGGCTTTCTCAAGCCGCGGCTTATCCTGGCCTGGGAGTTAATACTCGTATAAATAGTTCCTTTCGCGTATTATGTACGCCAAGGCCAGAGTAAGCCGCGGCTTATTTTCTATCGTATAAACGGCCCTATTGTTGTGCGAGTAGCAACATAGTAAAAATTATAGAAAATTCCTTGCAAAATAAACAACTCTCACTTGGACTCGCTTTGAAGAGGAGGCAGACATGAATATTCGATGACTGTGTGATTCGCACGTAATCACATCATCAAGTGCAATTTGGAATAAATAAGCACGAGTAAATTTAAGACGAACAAAATTTATTCCAAATCGCACGAGAAAAATCATATGATTATTTATTAATGGCATTGATATGGGAAGTATTATGGAAGTATGTTGACGATACTACTGCTTCGGAGATCGTTACCAAAGGACAAAGAAAGTAGCGCCCAGTGCACAGCGGACTTATATAAGATCTGTCTTGATGTATGCCGTACTAGTATTTTATCAAGCTCTGCCCTTGTATCTCAAGTACGAAATAGAACAGGTACAGAAAAGGGCATTGTCAATTATCTATCCAGGGATATTGTACAGTGATGCCTAAAGCCGGTGATACATGGTTCAACATTTGTTGATCAAAAAATGTTGCAGCTGTTGTTCAACAAATGTTGAACAGTGTGTCATGCCATGTTGAATGTTGAAAAATGCCATTCAACACGTTCAATTTTGTTGAACGATGTTGAACGAAAATAGAGATCAGCTCTATTCCGTTCAACACCTCTGTGCAACATGGTTCAACATTTGTTGAGCAACAAATGTTGCAGGATGTTGAACCGTGTGCCATCGGCTTAAGAGAATGCAAACATCCCTAAGGTCGATTCTTATTGTGAAGCCATTTGTAGAAAGACATTTTTCAACATTATCAATGACAAGGAAAATTGCACGTGCCCTTAGGTCGAGCCAGCGCAATTTGCAGTCTTAAAAATTTTACGAAAACTTTATATTCATTTTAAAGTCCAGACTTTGAGCCAGTTTTGTGCTTTGTTCAGTGTTTTTGTTCTCGCCATTCCCCTTCAAACTCTGAATTAAAACGTTGTTACTTTCTCCTAACCAGTCCGCCATTTTGTTTTAATGCGCTTTCGGGACCTTCCATTTCAACTTTTCTTTTACTCGATTTCAACTTTCTGCACTGTTTGACGGATTAATTGACGTGTTCTCAGCTAATAAGCAGGGCGGACTGATTTTCGCATGTATATTATAAAGACGCGAGAGTCCATTACCTAGAGCAAGAATCTAGTATCAAGTTTGTCCCCATTAGCGTCGGATATGTGTGTATTTTTAACCCAAGTTTTGCGGGAAGACCAAATCAGCTACCTCAATGTTGTACTCAATTCAAATCTCTCGGGGTTAAGATTTTTTGTGCATTGTATTTGCATTATAAATAAATGTAGCATTACAATACAATACATACTTAATTGACCGCTCCCCATAGGGGTTTTTCAGGGCCAATGAAACACAACGAAACTACAGAACAGAACAGCAACAACAACAAATGTTGAGAATCCCAACTGGCCGGACGCAAACCAGTTGGCTATTTACAAGTGCAGCTGAGAAGTTGAACCAGGGACTACCAGGAACAAATTCAACGAGTGGTCAGAGCGGGTCTTGAACCCGGGATCTCCGGATCTCAAGGCAAGCGCCCTAACCACTAGGCCACACTGCCACTGCATTCACATTTTAATGATTATTTATATGGAAATACCGTGAACAAAAATGCTTCATTCCAAAACGGTTTGAATTGGGTAAAACAATGAGTTAGCCTATATAGTCTATTGTTTATTGTCCAGCAAAACTTGGTTTAAAAATAGACACTTTTATGACGCTGATGGGGACAAGGCCAATATGGGTAAATCTTAGTTTCGGTGACGGACTCTTGAAAGAACAAATTAGACCAGAAATACTCACTGCTCTCGTCAGTCCGGGTCTGTATCATATCGCTAGCGTTTCCAATCCCTACTTTTGTAAAGGCAGCTACAGTGATGTTGTAGAAGGTAAACACGGTTAGACTTGACAAATACACTTCCCTTTTCGAGCCGAAAATCATCATGTGATGAATAGATGATTCATTATGGGAAGGCATGAAGGTCACGTCAAAGCCAGCAAGTTCTCCATGAATCTTCTCTTGAACTGGTGGAATCCATTCTACTCTAATCTCGTGTGCACTCGTATTGTAAGCAGTCACATTCCTTGGAGGATAAGTTGGAACTAAAGCAGGATAAAGAAAACAGAGACAAACCTGTACTAAGCGGACCCCTTATTAAACGGACACGGAGAGAGAATTAGATAAGAGTATTTCTCTATCAATTTGCGGTCTTGCCCAACAGCACAGTCACAAATGGCTTATTTTTAGATACACTTGACGCGCGAGAACAAACAAAGGGCCACCAATTTTAACCATAAGAAGAAGCCATGTCACGCGTGACTACTACTGCCATGTTTTTTCAGGGACATGACCACTAATTTTCGCGGGAACGGGTATATTTGCGACTGTGCTGATGAGTCCACCCATCCCATAAGGACACTCTTATCTAATACCCATTTCCGAGTTGCTGCATGCCTCAGTTTCAAAGCGAGGTCTGGTGCACAACTATTCAAATGGAAATGAGTTGCGTATTCTTATGCAAATCAAGCTAATTTCCCTTACAATAGTTGAGCACCAAGACTCACTTCGAAACCGAGACAAACAGCAACTCGGAAATGGTCCATTCACTCTTAAAAGACACTCTCTATTAAGTGAACAACAGCTTAGGTCACCCAACCAGTTTCAACAATTTGAAGGCTATGTCTCATACGTAGGATTTGTGGGTTCAAACCCCGTTGAAATCCTGAATTTTTCAGGCTTCTCTACGCAATTGCAGGAAAATTGAGTTGGGGTGTGAGGCCCGCTTCCTGAGACCCTAACCCTATTTCAGACCAAAATCTGCGATTTTTCCTACCCTATTTCAGACCTGACCAAAAATTTGATAACTTTACTGATTATAGTGTAATTTGAACTGCTAGTTTTCTACCCCATATGAACCATGTGAGCGATAGCCCTACTTACGGAAAATTGGCGTAATAATTCGAGAAGGGCTTTGTTGACGGCCTTATCGCCTAATGACGAAGAAGAAGCTTCTTCCTATTTCAGACCAAACCGGCTAACAAACCATACCCTTTGTTACCGCACATACCTATATAGCCCATATAAGGGAGTGCCCCCCCCCCCCCCCCCGGAAGATATGTCCACGATTGCTCCTAATTAGATGCATGCACATTTTGATAAGTGTCACGATTACCCTCCATTACTTATATCCAAAATTAGAATGAATAAACAAATAAATAAATAAATAAATAGGTGATTACTGAAAATTCTCTGCGCTGAGTCCCTCATTTTCTCTTGGTTGCATTGAGGTGACTGTAACGCGATAATCACCCAAGCGGCTTTTTTTTCAAAATGGCCGTAAGCCGTTTTGTCGAGGTGTCAGACGAAGAAATTAATTGTTTTAAAGAAAGTGCATATTTTTCAAATAATCACCTACGTAATTATACTAAAACAATTATTCACCGATATTCACCTAGCCTGCGAACAGCAGACGCATTTCCGGTCGTCGCTTCTCTGCCTCCGAAAAATAGCGTCTGCGATCTCGAGCTCCAAAACGATTTCCGTGACGTCATTTCTTTTCTTCTTTACTCGGCCAATGAAATTGAGTGATAGAAAGATGTTATTGAAGACACGCGGGAAATCGCGAGGACCGACAACTGCTTCAGAAGTGGCATTATGCACCCATGAGTGGGGAAACGCCGAAAAAAGTTACCTCGGCCGAAGGAGGTTGTTTTTTGTGTAAGGATAAAATTCCCAGTCTCAAGGAGAAAGTGAAGATCTTTGGCAAGAGTGAATTGCAGATTGGTGCGTTAATTCATCGCTCACTTGGAGTCGATTTGGGTGTTTATGTCGGCAGCGAGAACCTCGCGATATGTCGCTTGTGTTATAACATGTTGAATGCCTACAACAAGGCCTTAAAAAAAGTCAACCAGATCGTCGATGGTATCAAGCAGAAATTTGAAAGTAACGGACCTCTCCGTATCAAAAGATTATCGAAAGATTCAACAAAAGCGCCGGAGGCAAGGAAGAGTTTAAGTTTTGACTCCAACCCGTCGGGTGAAATTTCGCGGGAACCACCATTACCAGTAAGCTTAAAGCCTCCAGATAATGTTTGTGTGTCTGCTTTTACAAAGCTTCCGCCGGTTTTTGGTTTTGGTGCCATTAGCCCAATCGCTCCACTCTCGATTTTTCGAGCACCAAATTGTGTACAATCGTCGGGAATTGTTGGTCCTATGCAGTTGTGTCCGATGTCGTCCTCAACACCAAAGACGCCGCGCGAGATTTCAGAACGATCGATCACCGAAACGAAAGTATATCTTTCCGTTGAATATCCCAGCAAAACTGTGCGAAAGGAATTAAACGATGACCTTGCAGTTCTTGGAAAGGCGATTGCCTCCGGTTTCGAACAGCGCATTGCCAAAGCAATACTGAAGAATGTTAAACTCAAGAAAATTGTCGTGGAAAAAGTTCTCCAGCTAATGACATCGCAAATTAATGGTATCTGTAGCAGAAAACAACCTTCCATGTTAAGAGCCAACACGAAGGAAGAGATTGTAAACTTCGATTTCGAGAAACTCTGTCTTGAATGGAAAGAAAGAGCGCCTATCTTCTATGCCTTTCTGATGACATGTGCTACAACTACTCTAAAGGAGATTGCTCCAGAATGGCTTCCTAGCATAGCAGTCGCAGGGTCGATCCTGTTAAAGCAGCGAAACTCACACATGAATGGCTGTGCAACAGTTCTTGGAATCCTTATCAAATCACGATCTTTGGAGGTAAGACAAGTCATAGATTATTTTGCATCTACAAGGGCTTTTGAAAGTCGAGTTAAAACTAACTTAATTAATTTTTTAATATTAATTAAATCAGCTGTAAAAGTAATTCATATAGACCCTATGCAAAAATGGCTGCCTTTAAATTATTCTTTTGTTCATATTCAAAATAGCCCAACTAACCTCGCTCGCAATAACAAATTCTTTAGAATTTTTGTCTCAAAAACGAGGTTAGTTGGGCTATTTTGAATATGAACAAAAGAATAATTTAAAGGCAGCCATTTTTGCATAGGGTCTATAGTTTTGTTTCATAGAGACATTTATCAGTTACACATTAGATTTTGTTTGAATCAAGGGTTAAGGAAGGTGAATTCTTTTTTTTTATGGCTATCAGTGTGAAGAGGGGTCGTGGCATTGTAGATATTAATATTTCTTAATACTTGTAGATTTTTTAGAACAAACAATATAATCAAAATTTTGATCTCTTGCTCTTTCGTTACAAGGCAACCTTTGGTAGGTTATCCAAGATGAAGGTCACCTGTTCAGCCGCAAAAGTTCGTGCAAAATTTGATGTGTTAGGTGAAAATCATGGTCAGGAAATTCTGGACTTACAAAAGAAAATGTCCAATGAGGAGGAAGTTGTACAGGAACTCACAAGGAAGGTAGTGGCAATTACTGACAGTTGCAGTTCAAATGAACAACCATGTACCCAGCAGTGTGCTGATGATGCTACAAAAGCCAAATGTGAACTAAAACAAGCTAAGAAGAACATGCATCCTGGTTTTGCTATTGCGTTTGATAATATTGATGGAAAGCGTGAATGCAGGCATATGACCAAGGACAACCAAAACTTGGATTTTCATTGGGTCAACCACAAGATAATAATGAACAGAGTTTCTGGAGGTTGTCTTGAGACTTTACCAAGGGACATTACTTCCCTTTCAAATCTTAAATTGTTTCCCACTGTTGACGATCAGAAGTTTCAGCGTCACAACTACACAGTTTTAATATCAAGAGTTCTTGTGGAGCATTTAGATTGTTTTTCAGCTCTCAAGGATGTGTGTGTATTCCATATTCCTCACAAGTATTCCAATGAGATGGCCAAAAAGTCAGATGTTGTAAGTTATTCTTTTTTCCTTTGGGTACTTTCACGTTGCTAAAGTTCTGCTTTTGTACTGGTTTTCAAAGTTTTCCCCTTTAATATCTGCTTTCATGCATCATGAATGAAGCAATTCAATTTTAGTCACAACAATTACTTGCGACTATTTAACTGTAAATGTGTGGCCACACCGAAATATACAGTTACACCTTGCTAACCCACTGAAAAGCCTGGTGGTAATAGAGGGGGTTGGAACACAGGACTAGGTGTGAAATTTTTTATGGAACTTCCAGATAGTTTAGTACCAGAATAATAAGATTGGTATAAATGTTTCCTGTAGCCTCTGATATCATGTAAAATATTATACTGTATATTTCAATGAAATTTCCTGTCAAAATATACTCTCATGATAACATAACTGCAGTGAGAAAAACATTTATGGGGGACTATTATTTGAGTAATATACAACAGGATTATTTGCTTTGAATAACCTAAGGCTGATTGAAAGAGCAAGCAAGTTCTGAGTTTTAGCTGTAATAAGGTATTATTTTCCCCTCAAGTTTCAAGTGAGTCACATTACTATTTAGTAAAGCAATGCCAATGAACAATAATAAATTAACAATGGATTTTAATGGTGAATTTTAAATGTGGTAATGTCAATAAATTATTCATTTCAGCTTCCAATGGGTGTGTTATTTAAAAATGAAAACCTGACTGAGGACATGATTGATATCCTGCGACATTTCCAAACATACCTGCCTACTGTAACTATTCAAGGCGAAAAGAAATTTGCTAGTCAGATATGCACGGGGGATCAGCTATCTGTTGAAAGAGCTGTGAATGCAATACATTCAGTGTCCAATGGTCATACAGCTGAAGACCGCCTTGAGGGGTTTACCATGCAACTTGGTGACTGGCACACGGGGGTCAAGATACTTGAGGTAAAGAATGTGTGCCTTAAAAAGTGTAAAAATTATTATCATTAAGAACGTCTTACCACAAAAGAGAGCATATTGGTGACCTTAAACTTGCAAAGATGCATGACCTGTCCTAACCCTTTGAAATATACATGTATCCCAAACTTCACTTGCAGCTATCAAATCTTAATTACAGTCAATAACTGATTGAATCTGTTTGAAAAAGATTCCTCCTACTACTACTTTACATTTAAAGCAACTGCTTGCTTATGATATAATCCTTCCCATCATTAATATTTATCTAGGCTCCATATGGAGTACTAAAGTGGTGATGTCATAGTATTTTGGGGCACATTGTATCTGAGATATTAGCCATTTATGCTCTGATAACTCCATACAAACCCTTCTATTTTTTTTGTGGGATTGACCCAAGAAAAATTAGAAGGGTTTATTTGGAGTTTTCTTAACATAACTGGGCTTATATGTCAGTGGCAATTTGCCCTGAAAAGGTCATTAATTTTTTGGCAAGTAGGCCTGTTGGGCATTGTTCTTTCAAAATATCCTGACAAAACCCATAATTTCTGAAATCTAATTTTTATGATGTCACCACTTTAGTACTCTTTTGTACTGTATGTAGATTTTATCCAAAACTATATCAATACTTTGTTATAATCATTGTAGAAACCATTATTGTAACATTGTTTTATATGATTTATTTGCAGTTGCTATTTAGAAGATTTTACTCAGGGAGTTCTTCAGATGACCATTGCACCCTATTTGCAGACAGAAACCTTATTAACAGGAGAAATGTGAGAGAGGATCCACACTCCGCCTATCGACCAGATAGGGATTTCTTGATTTTAGAGGTGAAAGCCAGGATTTTGGCAGCTGCATTTCATGTTCTTGGCTTAAAAAGCAAAGACGAAAAACCACTGCATTACCCTTTCCCAGAGGACCTTCCTAACTGGAACAAATTGCAAAGGCTCCAGTTCTTACACAAAGCTGCTGGTATGATTGTGGATGAAATTGTTATTGATGAAGCAATGATGAATGGTTCTTTGCAAGAACTGGTGTCAGATGAGGAAAGAAGGGAAATTCAAAGATGTTTGGATGTTAATGAGGATGGCCGTTTCCCTTGTAGGTTTCCAGGGTGTACGACATCCTTCAAATACAATGGCAAGAGCAGGAGAAGACATGAATTAAGTCATGATCCACCAGTTGTAATAGAAGAAGTGACAACCACAACTTCATCCATAACCACAGACCAGGCGCCCAAAAGTAGTGATGATGTTTTTAATTACAATGCTGCACTTCTCTCAGAAGGACTTTTCTTTATGAACTTTTTGGATGCTGTCTCAGAAGGGGATGGCCAGCGGATCATGAGACAATACAAGTATCTAATGCTCCTATGTAAAGCAGATGACCCACACAGCACCAAGTATGCACTGGAGAGCCTGTACCAGCTGCTCTTGGTGAATGGTTTAAGCCAGAAGGAGTCAGAGATCTTTGTGTGGAACAGGACTGTTAACAATTATGGAGGTCTTGGAAACAACATTCCACATGACCTAGAAGTCGAGCATAGTAACAATTTTAACAAGCAAGGCTACTGTAACATTGGAGCAAACCTCTCAGAGAAGGCAGTATCAAGAATCTGCCATGCTGAGAAACCTGTCAGGAACATTAGTGGAAAGGTGGACAGACTTCTTCAGCGGATTATACGCTCAGGAAAGCATATTCAACGTTTTCCTGTAGTTGACTTAGATGCACTGTTGAAAAAACTAAATGAAAGTGAAGTTTTCAAATACCAAGAGGGTCGTAGTTACAGGCATTTCAAGGGTTTTGAAAGAGATGCTTTGGTAAACCTAGACATGTCAAAGATGTATGCATGGTTAAATGATCACAAAAAAAAGGTTTCTTCAGGTGTCAAGGCTAGGTAATGACTTCTTTCATTGCTTCTGGTCATTTGAAACAAAAATTAAGCATGATGTTTGAAGAACCCTTTCCCTGAAAAAATTCTGGGGAAAAAAAGGCTGGGGTATTCAATGGACTTCTTTTAGCTGTTTGATTCCACACCTACTTTTAAAGTGTTTGTAAAGTTTTTGGCTTGGATCAAAATTAGGGAATATAAATTATGTTACAGGTCAAAATTAAATTCAGGTTAAATGATTTTCAATTTTCTTTGTCTCCAAGCCCAAATTATTCATGAAATTCATGGAAAATGGTACATTTTGAAGTAAAAATATACCATCACAAAGTTGCAAGTTTTAAAGACGTTTGTATGGTGGTGGTGATGGTGTTGGGGGACAAGGCAAAAATTTTTCTCCCCTCCTCCCCCTCCCCCCCAAAAAATAGTTTCAAGTCCAGTTGCAGATATTTTGGAGGTCTGCCCAGCAATAGGGAATTTTATTCTTACTAAGAGGACTATCAAATGTGTGCAAGTAAAAGTAGTAACAATGGATGCTATTTTTGTAAAATTATTACCTTAGCAATGCTTAGAATAATGCATGTAACCTAACTATAAGATCTACTGGGCTGTCAATGCAATTCATAGAAGGGTAAATGAACATATAAGAATAAAGTTGGGTTCAATTATTCATTACTTTTTTTTCCTTTATGAACGAAAGTAAAGAGGGGTGATGCACATAGCAGGACTTAAAGGTTTGAGTGTACAATAAGTTATATTACACTGCGACGCGCCTTACCGTGGCCACCCAACAAACATTTTTTTCAAGTTAGCCAATCAGTGTGAGCGGATTTGATTGACAGACAAGCCTCCATTTTGGTTCTTGCGCGTTGAAACTTTCTATGGAGGTGTGTCTGTCAATCAAATTCGTGTATCTTGATCAGTAGCTAACTTGTAAAAATGTTTGTTGGGTGGCCACGGTATGGCGCGTCGCACTGTAAATTTGTAAAAGAAAAAACTCTTTGGCCCGGTTCCTGAAAGGTCGATAAGTGTTAATCCAGGATAAAAATGTTGATCTGTTTTTGTATTTTACATTCCTATGCATTGTGTAGGGTAACATTTTGTGTTACTGTTACCGTAGTTCATAGAGAAGGCTCATGTTTTTAGGCGAGAAAACGTTGCCTGAAATTTAGCTTAATCCTGGGTTCAACGTAACTATCTTTTGAGGAACCAGGCCCAGATAGTTAGGGGCGAGTTAAATGCTTCCCCTTTTCACCTTATTTTGAATTCTCAACTGCACCTTACATGTATCTTAATGCCTGGAACAGGCTATAACAAGAATGAAATTGTACCTGACTGGTAAAGAATTAAAGATAATAATATTCAGTGATTGAAGTGAGGGTGTTATGTGGCAAATCTTTATCTTGATGTTATTTTTGAAACTGTCAAATATGTGAGCCCCAATAAAACTGATTAGAAAATTTCATCTGTAACTGAAAAACTATTTTTAAAAAAGGTCTGGACAGGATGCTAAACACTGATTTTGTAAAAATTCTGAAAAATTAAAATTCATTTCCATACATGTAAATGAATGATTGACTCTGACAGGTGAGATTACCATACATGTATATCCTTCGGGTTTCTAAATGTGACTGCACATTACACCCATTCCCTCGAAAATGTCTGAAATTAACTCTGGACCAAGACATTCTATATATGTTCAAAAAGTGTTATATATATCACCTGTTTAAACTTTGATCTCTCTATTGGGTACACCTGTACAAGCAGATGCCATTGGAAAGTCAAAAAATGTGTCTGTCCTCAATGTCAAAAGAAAAGCACCTCATATTCCACTATTAATATCCCTCTGAATCAACACAGGAAATTATTAGAAGTCTTGTTGGCTCAACAGTACTGCAATATTTACATTGTCCACAACTTTGTTTCAAAATTTACATTCATGATTTGAACACTGTATCATTTGTTCAACACTGCATCAAAACTCAAATTTAAAACTGCGTTTAAAGCAGCAAATGGAACACCTGCGTCTAATTGCTCATCAGCAGATTCATCTGCTGACTCATCCCACTGAGAAAAGCTGAGATTGTCAATAACCATATTAGCAAGTTCATCGTCCACGACAAGATCATTCCAATCATTTCCAAGAAAGTCACTCTCTTCATCGGAACATTCATCTTCTGAACTCAGTTCTATGTCTAACATGTCTCCAAATACTTCTTGCATGACTGCATGAATTTCAAATGCATGCTGCATATCCCATATCTCCACCACAGTACAAATGTCCGACACAGAAAACAATTCATTACAGTGTTCCGCAACTTGTTGAATTTGCAGATCAGAAAATCCAAGCAAAAACTTGGGGTTGGTGAAAAATTTCATTTTCCCACTTGCATCTCTTTGTAACAGATTTGTGTGCAACTTCTTGTGATATGCAGCCAGTTTATTTACCAGTGTAGTTTTCTGTTCCTCTGTAGATGTCCGTTTTCTTTTTGAATTGAGATGGAGGTCAGCTCTACAGAGAGGGTAGGCAAGAGGTTTGCATTCATATGTACCACATTCACACATGACTGAACAGTTGTCACAGCAAAGGTGCGCAGGATTCTGTGGAGAACAATCCACATCAAAATATTGCAGCAATTGCTTACGTCGGCAGCCACTTGATTTTATGTAACTCTTTATGTCCTGGTCCACATGAATAAGTTGCATTCCTTGGTAGAGCAGATAAGCGGTGCACTGAGAGCCATCCCTTCCTGCTCTGCCACTCTCTTGCAAGTAGCTTTCTACATTTTTGGCTGGGCCAAAATGGATTGTCCGATAGACCTTTTTACAATCCACACCCATACCGAATGCAATTGTAGCAACAAGAATACGGATGTGTCCTTCATCAGACTGAAATGACTCAAGAATGAGATCTTTATTTGACTTGGGGCTGCAAGAATGTAACATTTCAAGAACCACTCTTTTTAGATCTTTGTTCTGTGGGTCAACATAAATTTTATCCCCAATAAGGGTCTTCAGTGTTGAATACACAACTGCACACTGCTTTATTGTCTGACAATAAATTATTGTTCTAGTAGCCATGGAGTGTTTGTCAATTACCTCTTTGGCTATCCAATGAAAATAATCTGAAAGGCGAGCATTCCTTTCCATGTACTTAACAACATATGCAATGTTGGGTTTGTTTGGATTTTCCTCAACAATATGAGGCTCTTTCATGATGAGTACTTCAAAAATTGTGTCTCTAGTATCTTTTGTGGCTGTAGCAGTAAGGGCAACAAATGGAGTGTGTGGTAATAATGAACGCATCTCATGTAACCGAGAGAACCACACTCTAAAGGCTGCAAGGTTGTTGCTCTTCGATTTCCCCCTAGAAAAACAATAAATGATGCAATATTACATTTGAGTTAACCTTTTGATTACTTGGTCACTACCAGTGTATTATAACTTCTAATATGAAACTTGCAATCGCATCATACAGAAATAACTCTCTTTATTCTTGAAGAAGTCGTGTGAACCAATGTCAACTGTGTGACATTAGGGTAAGATCATGCTAAATATGCATTTGTATACGAAAACATTTCATTTAAAACTATTAATTCTATTCCCCGGGAGTCCAGAACGATGAAAGAATAACCTCATTGAAGCGATAATAATATTTCTTACCAATGGCAAATCACGTGCGCTTCATCCACGGCAACTGCTCTCACATAGGATCTGTAGGTTTCGCTTGCCAACATTCTTCGCCATCTAATGTCGCCAAGCCAAGATTCAGGTGATCCGTAAACGATAGAGAATTCTCCACTCTCCACCTTTTTTATCTCCGCCGCCGAACTGATATCACTCAGCGATATTGCGCTTACTCCAAGCAAAGATAGACGGCTCACTTGATCTTTCATAAGATTAATTAACGGAGAAATCACGATTACAATATTCTTCTCGCATTTATTTACCGAAGCAAATACCGTAGGTAAAGCTTGGAACACAACAGACTTTCCATAACCAGTCGGCAAATTGACATATACATCGACTTTCAGTTCCACTACTTGTCGAATTGCTTCTTCCTGGTGCTTGTTAAGCTTCTCAAAGCCGAAAATATCGCATACTTTGACAAACGCGTGGTCCAGCGAACTCTCCCCATCTTCCGCCATTTTGGTTTTCTCGCGTATATCGAGATCTCCACGTAAAGCCACGTAGCCACGTAAAGGCCACGCGTGTTAGCTCCACAAAAATAAGAGCCGAATTCTGATTGGTGAAGAAATACTGACGTCACGGAAATCGTTTTGGAGCTCGAGATCGCAGACGCTATTTTTCGGAGGCAGAGAAGCGACGACCGGAAATGCGTCTGCTGTTCGCAGGCTAATATTCACCAGGTGTATGACGACCGCAGATTGCAGACTGCCTGCAAATAGCGCTAATTAAAAGTATTTAAGACTATGCACCCATTCCAAATGGCGCTGATAAACAGTATTTAAGCTTAAGTCTCAGCACCCATTTTAAAACGGTTAGCTTTATATAATTATGACTTAGGGCTAGTCTGCAGTATGCGGTCTGCTGTCTGCAGTCTGCAGGCTGCAGTCTGCAAGTGTCAGACACCAATATTCACCTCTCGTTCGGCGAACAATTGTTAAATATACCCGATAAACGTCTCAAAGTGTCCTCCTAAATCTACCGTTCGAGTAAGATTTCCCTAACTTTCAACCTCGTTCCCAGGGCCCCTCTCTAGGCTTCCCGCCCCAGCCCAGCCCGTTGCCTGGCTTTCAAATCATACCAAAGCAAATGTTCACTGGATTGTCGTAAAAACATACTTGAAGCTTAGACATAACGGGACACTGCGTGCACCTAATTTGGGTCAATTCACTACTTGCACAACTCCCACAATATACCTCTTTTACCCCCCCCCCCCCCCCAAAAAAAAAAAAAAAATCTGCATAAGCATTGTTTTCGACTTCTCTAGGGACATTTTCATGTGCCAGGAGAAATTGCAAACAATGGTTATGCAAAAGTCTTGGGGGGTAATAGAGGTGTATTATGGGATTGTGCAAGTAGTGAATCCTGGACATAAGTGACAACAAGGAGAAACAGTGAGTCGCCCGTGACCTTCTAAGCGAATGTACGGAATTAGTGCAACGAAGAGCACAAAAGGCAACATGATAACGTTGCGCGATACATTCACTCGAAGATGCATGAGACATGCGGGTTCCACAAAGCTGCAACGTGGTATGAGAAAAAGCCTGAAGGTATGTTAGAGGAGAATAACAAGTACCAGGAGTCCATGAGCAGAAGCCTCTCTATGCACTATATCCTTGAGTCATCCTTTGCGCGTATCTTTCTATTTTTAGAACCAACACTTCAGCAGGAGACCTGCATTTACACCAATTTGCACAATTTACATACATTGTTTATTGCTACTTTTGTCTTCGTTTGACAATAACTTCATTCTGATTGGCCATTCTAAGCAGTGCCGCCTAGGGGCAATTTGTTCTTGTCGTTATCAGGGTACTTTTCCAAAAACATTTTGGTTATGTTTTCGTACTTGCTCCTCACTGTCTCCCAGTCAATTCTCTCGCCTACTTTTCCGACTTTATAGCTTAAAACTACATGCAACAACGCATTTATTTTGTCTGTCCACATAAAGTTTTTGTCTGCCGCCATGTTTGATTTGCCTCGAACTACAACGTGATTGGCTAAAAGCACTAGCTTAACCAATCACAACAGACAGTTAAAAAAAGCCAATCAAATACCGCGACTGGTTTCAAAATTTGCACGTGTCCATGTAAACACCATTGCAATCTGTAACAGAATTTGCACTGTTCCATGTAAATAGGTGGTCCAGGTACAAAATTCGTCCGTGTGGAAATTTGTCCGGACCGTGTAAACGTAGCCTTAGATTATATTTTGCAGCAAGTTTCTTATCATTGGTTAAATTAATTGGCGTAGAGTTTCTTTCTTTTAGTACTAGAATTTCTGTCTCAATGATTCTATTACCCGCCAATTTTTTCGCTAGCTTCAGCTCGAGCTCGTAAAAGTTCTTTCCGTTCTTACCAAAGTAATAAAGTTTTATTCTACCAAGAGAGTTGGACTTGCTGGCTACGCTGCCTTATCTCGGCTAAGGTTCCATATCGGTCGAGATGCCGGAACAAAGTAAATGGTCCAAATTATATTGATATTGTGATCCCGGGCGACACTAGAGTGAAGGAGAAAGAACATGAAAACCTCGAGAAATATGAACCACTGAAAGAAGAGGTTGGCAAAGCTGCGGGGGATGAAGAAAGCGTTGATGATTCCAGTAGTGCAATAGACCATTTTCGAATTCTCACCGCTGGACTGGAGTTAGCATGAAATGGAGGCTAATGCGGGCAAATCTTTTCAAATGCAAATTAATTTGCCCGCATTAGCCTCCATTTCATGCTAGATTCAGTCCAGCTGTGAGAATACGAAACTGGCCTATAGCAAGGTACTGGGTTCAAATCCCGTTCAAGTCTGGATTTTTTTTTAGCTTCCTTTGCAACAAATTAAGGTGCCCCTGCATGTGATCAAAAAAATCACTTCCTTTTTTCTTCAGACTTAAAAGTGTGTTTGCTTGTGACACCTGACTTGCAAAATGTTGAACTTTGATTTTTATCCAAAGGCCGTTTACTTTGAGCACAAGTTTTGGATTTCACGGTCCGCAATTAGTTACCATCAAAACTGACCGATTGGACCTTAGAGGGTTGGATCCTGGGAAAAGTGACGTGAAAGGCTAACTACCTTAAAATTTCAGCGTGTGAAAGCAGCTTATTACATAAGCAAAACGCGAGTTTAAAAGTCTGAAAGACTAAAACTCCCGTGCTGCATATTAATTATGCGGCGTACACACGCATCGCATTCTTAAACTAGTGAGCCTTTGACGTCATTCTCTCCTCGATCCAGCTCTCTCAAGAACTTAAAGTTTGTAATGGCTGACCATTACATAGGAAAATTCCAGTTAAAATAACTGAGGCATGCAGCAACTCGGAAATGGGATATTGGGTAAAACATTGAGTTAGCCGATTTGGTTTATTGTTTATTTTCCCGCGAAACTTGGTTTAAAAATAGCCACTTTTCTGACGCTGATGGGTTCCAAGCCAATCTGGGTAAATCTTACTCTTTGTATCATATTTTGT
>NW_027179895.1:25000-27500 GCF_036669925.1 Montipora capricornis | reverse complement strand
GTTGTAGACACCCATTTAAAAGAAACATTGCATTAGGAACTTCGAGCCTTTTTTTTTTTTTAGTTATAGAGAGGGGAATTTCCCCGAGCGGAATGTGTCCTACGTTCCTCAGATCACAGTTATTTATGCAACAGCATGCTAATGACACAAACTCTGGCTTTTAAACCTTTATCAGATTTGTACAAGGACCTAAAACAAGAAGAGAAATCAGGATACATACAAATGCCTGTTTTTATGGGCTGTCGGTACTGTTTGAACGTATTAGAAGAATGTGTTGTCATCGTCACTGTACTGCAGCTTGTACATTGTTACCCACTCAGGGTGATCATGTCTATCTTGGGACGCAACGCGTGTCACTCTCAGTTTTCAATATACTGCCAATAAAATCTGGAACCACTGATTGCCACCTTAAATAATTTCTCTCCATGCCGATCAGGAATCTACTTTGGTAGTCGACTCGAAGAAAATAGTCTCCCCTGTAAGGCTACGTGATTTAGAAGTCACTCTGAAGAGGCACTCGTTGATGTCATCGCACCGATTTGCACACATAGGGCACTCTGGAAATTGCAGCTGTGTGTCTAACTCATTTACCTTTACGTGGGATTCCACAGGCAGACTACGCCTGAAATTCAACCCTCTTAGCCTTAACCGAAGTTGCACCAGGTTGCTACCCACGTGGTTGTTCTCATCTCAAAAGTTAAGACTTTTTAACTAGGGTTACTGCTTAGATAGGTGGACTTATAGCTTATTTCATTTCGTAAATAAAAGAGAAGCGATATAGTAGTATTTAAAAACGTTTCGGCACCTGAACCTTGTTCGTAATCTACTTTGTTTAACCTCTTACTTTAGAGTTTTTTTTCATTAACTTGGCCCACACTAAGGCAAATTAAAAAGAAAAATGATCACAAATCAGGTTCAGGGTATACGGGAAAGCATGAAGGGGAATTAGAGCGGCTAAAAACCTATAATTTAAACTACAACACCATGGATACCCCGATCAAGTGGTGGAACAGTACTTATCTTCAGGCAATCTTCGCATATAAATATTGCCCTTTCGTAACACCAAAATGTTGAGCTGTCCGGATAAATGCCTTTTTTTTTTTACTTTCAAAGTGACCCTTAAACATTTTTCATGGATAATTTTACTTAAATTCGGATTAATTCATCTTTTTTATTCGTTTATTGTAGACTGGATGGAAAAAGTGAAAAAAATTATATCATGATTACCTTGTTTGAAGCCACAGACTTCCACTCTCATTGATATGTGTTCGTGCCAAGTGACCGGTCGGAATCGGATGTAACGCGCCTGGATTGGTGGGTTTAATTTGTGATATATGATTGAATTTCGATCGCTATTTGCAGTAAATTCCTAAATGGAAAAAGATAAGACAAATGGTGATGCGAAGACCGACATATTTTGTTTATTGGCTAATGAGTTCATGATCTATAGCATAACCAATGAGGGATACAAGGAAGAAAGTCCACCGCCTGTTGATAATGTACACACGACATCCAATCAATAATAATTACTAGGAGAATGGGCAACGGAAACATCCACCCGGCACGGTAAGAACGCTAGGGAGCTTAATAATTTTTATTTTATTTTATTCAAAGAACTAGTTCTAAAATTAATAGGAAAAGGCAAAGATAGATTGTTCCCACAGTCGGGCTTGTCCGCCTGTCTTGTAGACGAACTTTAGGGTTTGATTGTAGAAAACTGCAACTGTTAATTTCTTCAAAGCAGGTCATGACGAATTGCCTATCGTCACATGTTACCTTGTCAACGGTCTGTCCTTGTTCCTTGTAGTATTGGAAGGTAACTCCATCGTTACTGTATTGCAGTTTGTACTTTGTAACCCACTGGTTGATCTCATTTCTCCCTTGAGACGCTACAGCCGTCACTTTAGTGCAGGATGCTTGCAGATCAATCTGCAACCATTGATTCTTATCGTTATTCTTTGCAGACCAGGCACCTCGCTTTTCTCCTGACTTTTGGAAGTTAAGTCTTCCCTGGATGGCGGCGTGATTTAGATCATACTCAGAAGACGCTTGTATTTGCGCATCTTTGATTGCACCAAATTCCATGCCAAGAGGTTGTTGACATTCTGGTTTTTAAATTGAAATAAAATGTTTTGGTGAGAAGCCCTCTTCGCATGTCCACATTCGTTAACAACAACAGAGCCACTTCCTAACAACCTTAGCAAGAATGCAACTAATTTTAAATACGTAACAATATATAGACAGCACATGAATAGTGGAAAGCTTACATTGTTATAATTGGATGGAATTAACTTCTCTCTCTTTACAGCAACTAACCGAAAGAGGTGATTATTTTATTATGAAAATATTCAGATCATGGAAAAAAATTGAATTGAAGTCGCCAGTTTCAACTAAAATCAAAACGACTTAAAGAGCGAACAATTTGCCTATTCTTCGTGAAAGGCATATCCGCCAAGCTTTAAGTAGAACATTTTGCTAAGAAATGTAACGAAGCTGCAAG
>NW_027179895.1:17500-22500 GCF_036669925.1 Montipora capricornis | reverse complement strand
AACTCCTGGAAATCAGAAAACTAAGTTTTATCAGCCCTAGTGGGCCAATTTGGGCCCTTTCTTCTCTTATTCAGGACATTTCAAGGCACGCGCGCTTTCGAATTTGCCGCTTCACCGGTTATGAATAATTAATGATGTCCAGGCATTGTGCGCGATGGCTAAAAAAATTGTTAGTCCTGCAGGTCAACACAAGACTTTTTATAAGAGGAGCTTCGCTTAACTCATAAAGCAAGCAAAACGCTACAAAAAACGGGTTTTTACGATAAGAAGGACGAATCTTGCGAGTCCAGTGTTTAGCAACGGCAGGACTCTTATAAAACAAAATATTTAGTAACAAAGAATTTTCAATTTTCCTTTTAAAATATAGCCCGCTCCATGGGTAACAACCAGATCGAAATAAGTTGCCCTCTTGTTACCAAGACAGCGCAATCTCGCAATTTGCAATATTCGCACTGGCCTCGTGTTCAAATTTGAAGGTTTGTATTGTCGTTTTGAAAGTTGGAATTTTTGTTATGCGCGGCTACGAAACGGCACAAATTTGTCTTCTGTATGAAAGGGCACTTCTCTTGGCCTCGAGCCAAGACGTTCAACTTTCATAACAGGCGCCGAGCGCACGAGACATCAACGGCAACTCTACAGAATACTACACACTCTCAGTGCGAGTGTAACAATAAGCCGGACTTTAAGATTTACGACAGCTAAGTCGACGACAACATCACCTAAAATGATAACTTTGCAATATCGTAAGTTTTTTGGGATTAGTCCATCTCGCTCGCGTCGTACAATGTGGGCGAAGTATCCTAAAAATAAATTGGTACGAGCGGTTTTAGAGTAACAATAGAGAATGAATGGTTCACATTTGTACACACGCGTTGTCGTCAAAACCTCAAGTTTGGTGATTTCACGTCGTTGTTATTCAGAATGCCGCAAAAAGCGTGCCGCACGTGCAGCATGATCACTTTTGCTCTTTTAACCAATAAATTATTCAATGAGTGCGCGTTGGATATGAGATGGTAAATAGCCAGCCAACGAGGCGCGTAGCGCCGAGTTGGCTACAACCAGTCCCATATCCAACAAGTGCGAATGGAATAATTGTTTAATTAAATTCCTCGAACTCCAAAAGTTGAGAAAGTACGAAATACGAGCGAAAAAAGCAAGCCAATCCGAGCGAAATCGAAAAAACTTAATGAGAACTGATGCGGTGTTGTGAAAGACCTTGTCTTCGCTTTCGGGCGAAAAAACTTTTACTTAGCAACGCTTAGCGCAATCATTTACCATATAAGGTCAAACTAAGGTATATGAGCTGATAACCGAGATTGAGTGAACCAATCAGAGCACGAGAAATGCATCATCCGAGGTATTATTGTTTTGCGGCGTTTTATTCGCCGTCGCCGTCGTAGATCTCAAAAGCAAATTTCTCTGTCATTTGTCTACTCCTTTGGTTAACGAACATTAACGCATTAATAAATTAACTCGTATTTTTTTCGTTTTGGCATCTCTGTCAAAATGACACTTACCAAGTCAGAACATTCTGGTTTTTTGCTTTTTTGAGCGAGTTCCAATATTTCGTAAGACTCGTTACACGTTTTGTTAGGGGTATAAAAACACCAGTTAAAATAAAGACTTTTGCATACAACTTCCGCCAAATACATTTTCTAAAATTTCAGGAAATTTCTTGCTTACCAAGAATAGTTTGTCCTCTCGTAATTTAGAACACAAAAGTCTGTTTAAATCGCTCTTGGCAAGCTTTTATGGAAAAGTACTAATCTTTATTGTCAACATTTTGAAATGGAAATTCTTTTTTTCTCAGAGTTAAGGTCTTATAACGGTTTTCAATCGTCTTATTTTCAAAAGCGTTGAAAAAAGGCAAGAGACGGTTGTGCTGAGCGACTAAGATAAAGCTTTGTAACAAACTGTTTACTTCGGATTTAGCTGGGGTTAGTACATTCGAATTCGCTGTCGTCATTCAGCCATGTTGCAACTGCAGGTCTTGACAAGAAAAATGGCGTTAGTCAATTGCCGGTCCGGTGAAGCAAGAGTTCAAGTTCCAAGTTCAAGTTCATTTTATTCACATTTTTTTAATTACAATACAACAACAATAAGAATAAAAATAAGTAAAAACAGGGCTAACTGTACACTAAATTAAACATAACAAAGAAGAAAGTCTGTAGTAGCCAAAGGAACCAAGCGTTCGAGTTAATGGTACTACCACAGAACGCTTACATTTGGGTGGAGGTTATACAGTACTAGTTAGCTAATATAAATTAATCACATGCCTAACTGTTTCGCAAAAATCACAAAAACCCTTTCTGGTCCGTTTTTTTTTCTTTTTTTCATAAACCAAGAAAAGAAAAATAAGATAAATGCAAAGCTTGTTCTTACTTCGAAGTCAGCCAGGGTTTTATTGCACCCCAACTGAAACATGCATGCGGCCAGAAATTTTTGCCGAGCTTTCTCCGGACAATTAAACTAACGACAGCTAGGTCTTTGTGGGTACTTAAGAAAACTGCCAGTCATAAATTAAGGCCACGGGTTGCTTCCTCAGTGACTATCTCTATTGTTTACAAGCTTAATGCAACAAACTGCTGAATAAAGTCTTAACGCTAGAAGCAGCTTCTTTTCGACTTCTTGGCGTCCCCTAAGATCGATATTTCCTCCATTTTTGTTTTGACCAAATTTTCGGCAATACAAATGAAATTAACTTGAAAAGTTTGGTTTGAAAAATCGCTTTTTAACTTTGACAAAACAAGTAAGTTATCTGAAACGCGTGATGTTAGATCTTTGCAATCGAAACTTGAAAATGACTCTCTCACCAAATGACCGATCTTGTTTTTGAAAATTCGGCGTAGGACCATAGAGAATTTATTCCTAGAAGATGAGTACAGAAGCAAGTCCACGGACGATAAGATTCAGTTTAGAGTCACGTTCGACAGATCATACTAACGTTAAGTCGTAAAGTCGAAAAAGAATCGTTTTTCTTTTAATAACGATTATTCCGCGGGGAAGAGAAAAAATGTCTATCATCCTCGATCGTAATGAAAAACATTGATCAATTATTTATAACTCGCAAAGCATACAGTATCTTTTGTATGCATAAAGACATATTATTAAAGAATGTTCGGGTTAAATTGCAGTATCTTTGAATAAGTGTTAAGTCTTCCAAATCGTCGCTTTAGTCTCATTATTAAAGCAGGAAAGATAACTCTTTAGAGGACAGATAATTAATCATTCACTCCAAGGGTTAATTTTTTGCTAAGTCACTATCCTTAACTATAAAACCACCATTATTTTGCATGCCTTTGGGGTAAGTTCCTTTTTATCACAAAAATATCCATGTACTTTTTCAATGTGTCAAGACTAAATTAACTTCCTCATCTTTTGATGAAGTGTAAAAAGTGTTGAAAGATGCGAAGATATACGGCAATCCGCGATGCAAGAAACACCCCCAATAAAGTATTTTCGCTGGATTACTTTCGTTGAACTTAAAAGGATTGACGGAATTTGAACGAAATTAAATTCTTAGCTTAAGGGCGTTCGTGTAAAGTGAAATTCACAGGGAAGTCATATTATTAGCGAAGGTCTGTATTCCATAGCACTGACACGTCTTGCTAAGTCGCGAGCGTTAATTAATGTGCTCTAATTTAAAGGCAACAATTACCTCATTTATTGGGTTCCATGGGTTTTACTGTTCTCAAGGAGAAACTATGCATCTTGATAATAGAAATAGTGTGAAAAACGTTTGTGGGAACTAACCTGGAATCCACAAGGAATTGGTGTATTGACTTATTGCCAAAATACTTGACAACGCGATCTGCCAAGAAAGACAAACGAAAAAGCAATGAAAAATGCAAGCCAATTGTTGATGGACTTGGAAAGACAAAATCCACAAGATCCTTACCAAAGCAACAATTTTTTGGTCCATTCTCCAGATGACCTTGTTCTCTGGTCTCCGCATCCGCTTCGAAGAAATTTAAAACTACACTTCCTTTCTTGACCGGCCCACACCAGGTGTCATTTTGTAAATGAGCTCTTCAACGCTAATTAAAGTCGCTCCTTTGTTAAAAGGTGCTGTAAACTGCCACAGGCCTTCTCAGACAAAATTATTAGGGAGATCGTCGAAGGACATCCAGTTAGTCCGATCAGCCTCGTTTTGCGACGCACTATTGGCTTTCAATGACACCTGAAAACTGCACGTTTAACGAAAAAGCACAAGTTAGTCGCTGTCGTTGGATGCAAATGAGCATATTAACGGTGAAATTCTATTCATAAAAGTCATAGCAACTAATTTATTACTATAAATTCCTTTGAAAGGAAATATGCTAACGAAAGAAGCCAAAGAGTTCCATTCCTATAGGGTTTAATAGAATGCTTTTTGTCCCTAGAAGTCTAAGGGAAAATACGCCTGACCTGGTCAGTTTTCTAACAGAAGCCATGACAGCTGCTAGAGAGCATAACCACAAACTATGAAGCTTATTGACTTTGGAAAGAAAATTAATTCTAGAATTAATTGCTAGAATTTATTGCACCCCAACTGAAACATGCATGCGGCCAGAAATTTTTGCCGAGCTTTCTCCGGACAATTAAACTAACGACAGCTAGGTCTTTGTGGGTACTTAAGAAAACTGCCAGTCATAAATTAAGGCCACGGGTTGCTTCCTCAGTGACTATCTCTATTGTTTACAAGCTTAATGCAACAAACTGCTGAATAAAGTCTTAACGCTAGAAGCAGCTTCTTTTCGACTTCTTGGCGTCCCCTAAGATCGATATTTCCTCCATTTTTGTTTTGACCAAATTTTCGGCAATACAAATGAAATTAACTTGAAAAGTTTGGTTTGAAAAATCGCTTTTTAACTTTGACAAAACAAGTAAGTTATCTGAAACGCGTGATGTTAGATCTTTGCAATCGAAACTTGAAAATGACTCTCTCACCAAATGACCGACCTTGTTTTTGAAAATTCGGCGTAGGACCATAGAGAATTTATTCCTAGAAGATGAGTACA
>NW_027179895.1:5000-12500 GCF_036669925.1 Montipora capricornis | reverse complement strand
AACGAAAGCGGATGAACATTACGTAGCCTATCGTAATACCAAGCATTTGACAGATTATGCAAGCCATTTCAAAATACAGCTTATTCCAAGAATCGAGGTAACTTGTCACAGGCAAACAAAGTTCGGCGGTTTCTGGTAAAACGCACTTCTTAGCCTGTCGAACCATTTGGACGCGCCCATTAAAACAGAGCTCAACCACTGCTTAATTAACTGATTAAGAAAACAGCTTTCCAAGTTTGTTCCAAGTTGGGTAATTGTGGCAGATAAGGGCCAATTATTGTCGAAAAGAAGTGTCCAAACGACAGCAACCGAGGCACACTGAAAAGACCACTTATCCACGCAAAACACAAGTCGCGTCCAGAAAAATTCTAAAGGTAAAAAGTGACTACAGAAAACCGCGTTGTACGTTGGACCTTTCTTGAACAGGTTGCCCTTCGAGTTTCCGGCTTTGAAGTTATTAAAGCAAACAAAGAGAAAACGAGGCTTCTGATTACAACAAGCTGCGACATAACAGCAATTTCCAGTCTACGTTCAGTTAGACCTTAAGAGCTTCTGCCTGAGAGATCGGGGCAGACTTGGAAATGAAGGTCGGCCGATTTCGCTTAAAATTGGTACACAAAGTACTTATGTCGACTTATGTAATATGCCAAAGTTTCAGCTTCAACGACTCTTTTTTAGCCGAGTTCTGGATATCAGCCCCTCAGGGGTCTCCAGAGGCTGATTTTCAGTGCAATTTTGGCCACTTTTAAATCTCTCTTTTAGCAACATGAAATTAATTTCAGGCAAAAACAAAACCATCTTTGCAAAGCCCTATCCTTAGGCTTTTATGGGTGAGAACATTAGCTCATGGAAATCTCTCGCTAGCCCGTGGCTGTTATCACAACTTGGTCATATTTGAAGCATATGGGAAGCAACCGGAAATGGCCTGTTTTTCAGACCAAATATTTTCCATGCCCATGTTTTATATCTTGAGGTCTTAGTATCCCTGCAAAGTTCAGCCCTTAGTTTAGTAACATCAAGAAAAAAATACTAAGGTTGAGGCTTTTTACTAAGAAAAAAACTTACGAGAAGATGGCTAACCAGGCCACATGCGGTTAAAGTTTCAACAAAGCGTGTCTGCAAAAATCAGCCATTTAATTTCGATTATCTTTTTTCCTTCCAAGTTATGGTTAAAAGAGACTCTGAAGTTAACTGTCACCGAGAAGACTTGCCGTTAATAAGAAATTTTTATGTGATTGTTTTAGGACCGATCAGATAGTGGTCCGACAGCGGTTATCAATTTCTTGGAAGAAGTCTTGAAAATTACGGACAATAGAGCCGCTGTGAAAACTCTTTATTTACCTAACAACACATCTCTTGCCGGTAAATCACAATGCAAAATTGCATCTTTTTCGTCCAAACTGCAATGTTAAGTTTATCTCCTTTGTTCAACTCGTTCAACGTATCACGTCGGTGGCCCGTAGTAATTAATGAAGCGCTAATTAAATCAGGATATAAGCAAGCTTTGTAGTTCCATTCAGTAGTACTATAACCCACCTGTTTCGGCTTTAATATTTTCTGAAGAAAAAAGAACTTATCGGTCTCTTTAAAAGCAACCACATCATCTGTCGTGACACTAATTGAGAATCGTTTTGAACCTTTAAGAAATTTCGAATATAATTAAAGCTAATCGTCTAACACAAATTGCACTCACTCATCCAGTCTGTTTGCAAAGTGTCTGGATAAATTTGCTTACAGAAAACGCTTACCTGGCTTCACTTTTACAAACATGCCCCTTTCCTACAATCCCTTAATTTTTTTTAAAAGTGAGGTAACATTAGAAACTTTAGCCCCAGCGATAAATTGGTCGCAAGTGCGTCGTTGCGAGTTAGATATACACAGGTCGATTAATACCGTACGTGACGAGGTCATTGTAGATTGCTGGCTATGACTGACTTGGAATTCAGTTGTTTTCTCGTGCAGATTCGTTTCCTTGATATTGCAGAGAATGATTATGATAGAACTTGTATGAGAACCTCAATGGCATGATTTGTTTACTGAATATTTTCGCAAACGGGTGAATTTTCAGCGGAGACGTGGACATATCACAAATCGTCTTTAATTCATCTTTTGTGACGCCAGACGAGCCAGCTTGGTTAAGAATTTACTTCCATTCAGGAAAATTATCAACTCTGTGTGACGCAGTCAGTTTATTACCGGCAGCGCCCACTTTGACTAGCAGGGCGTAACATCTCGATCTAATGTCGCTAATGGGAGAGTCATGATCACAGCAGGCTCTGACGGCTTGTTATCTCGTGCCCCACATATGTCAACTTCTTTGCAAAAGGTCCACCGTATACTCATGGTTTTGATTTTCCAAGAGACTAAATTGTGAAATCCAGGCTTTCGCTACCCTGCCTTTCAAAAGCACTCAAATGGACTCAAATGAAACAAATTCCCTTACAGACTGAATAGATTTAATTAGTTTAATTAATAGATCGCAGATAGTTTCTTTTCTCGCAAATAAACAAAGCAGCCGGCAAGGTGTCCACTTTCTTTTGAAAGTGCTGGCCATTTATTTCTTCCCCGATGCATTTTGCTGATTAAGGACAGATTAAAGTCCACATTACATTCGGATTTTACACAAAAAGGAACTGGCATAGCGCGTTAGCAGGCTAGACTCTGGATCGTGAGGTCCTGGGGCCCGTTACGGGCCATTTTCGGGTGTCACAATTCCCTTTGTATCTCAAGAACGGAGAGGACTTAAGTCGTCAAACTTCACAGTCATTTTCCTTTTTGTTACCTTGAAAACACGTTAAAAGATCGGCTTTCTAAAACAAGTGGTTGGCAGTTTCACAAATAGCTTTTCGGGCCCGAAAAGTTTTCGGGACTTTCGAGAAAAGGGCCCCAAGTTACTAGGGCGTTGACATGTCGTCTTGGGAAGGCAATTTTCTTTAACGGTGCCTCTCTCCACCCAGATGTATAAATGGGCACCAGTGATTATTATCCTGTCCAGGAAAGAAGAGCAGTAACCAATTTAAGCTCCAGCAGGTACGAGCGGGCACTAGGCCTTGTGACGACTTACCTTATCACCCACAGCATGCATAATGGCCCTCCAGGGCGATTACCGCCTAGGTTGCTTCTTATTACCGAAACCAGAGTTACGGGTCAGCAATTCAGTGTGAGTCCATAAAGACTTACCTTTTCACGTGATCTACAGCTACGGGTGCCATAAAAGACCCCCAAGTCCTTAAGGGCTCCAAGAAAGCTGAAATATTTTATTTCCCAAGTTGCCAAAACAGTAGTCTTTACCGGAAGGGTAACCCACTCCATCCCTGTCCTATCTTTGGATATATATGCAGTATGGATGTTACCATGGATCTGTGCTGTTTGAGAAAGCAACAAAAGGAAAATACTGATAGAGAAAGGAAAAGAGTGCCCGTGAGTAGTCTTCTAGCAATTTAGCGAACTGGCGGCGAAAACGGACCGTGTTGGACGTCCTTATCAAGCATTTACAACATACGTGAGCCATTTACACTGGGGCAATTTTGCATTGTGATTTACCGGCAAGAGATGTGTTGTTAGGTAAATAAAGAGTTTTCGCAGCGGCTCTATTGTCCGTAATTTTCAAGACTTCTTCCAAGAAATTTATAACCGCTGTCGGACCCACTATCTGATCGGTCCTAAAACAATCACATAAAAATTTCTTATTAACGGCAAGTCTTCTCGGTGACAATTAACTTCAGAGTCTCTTTTAACCATAACTTGGAAGGAAAATAGATAATCGAAATTAAATGGCTGATTTTTGCAGACACGCTTTGTTGAAACTTTAACCGCAAGTGGCCTGGTTAGCCATCTTCTCGTAAGTTTTTTTCTTAGTAAAAAGCCTCAACCTTAGTATTCTTTTCTTAATATTACTAAACTAAGGGCTGAACTTTGCAGGGATGCGAAGACCTCAAGATATAAAACATTGGCATGGAATATATTTGGTCTGAAAAACAGGCCATTTCCGGTTGCTTCCCATATGCTTCAAATATGACCAAGTTGTGATAACAGCCACAGGCTAGCAAGAAATTTCCATGAGCTAATGTTCTCACCCATAAAAGCCTAAGGATAGGGCTTTACAAAGATGGTTTTGTTTTTGCCTGAAATTAACTTCATGTTGCTAAAAGAGAGATTTAAAAGTGGCCAAAATTGCACTGAAAATCAGCCTCTGGAGACCCCTGAGGGGCTGATATCTAGAACTCGGCTAAAAAAAAGTCGTTGAAGCTGAAACTTTGGCATATTAAATAATAAGTCGGCATAAGTACTTTGTGTACCAATTTTAAGCGAAATCGGCCGACCTTCATTTCCAAGTCTGCCCCGGTCTCTCAGGCAGAAGCTCTTAATTAAAGCACTCAAAAGTCAACTTTCCCTTAGAGCTCCGTTTTTCGATTAAAACGTACAGATAGAGAGAACCTAAGACTTCTAATTATAACAAACTATATGACATAAAAACTTACAGTTTCGCTGACAAATCTCTAAACTTTGGGAGGGAAGTTGGTTGCAGCTTATAAGGATGAGAAACAATATTAACTTACATCACACGGCCAACCTGAAAACGTTAAAAATGATTATATTTCTTAGAAGGTATCCGCTTTTTGATTGGCTAATTCAAAATGCATGTTTCTTTCCTTTATTGAAAGACCTAAAATGTAATCAATAGCTCACCAACCAAGTTTTCGCGGGCAATTAACGACTTTACGTGACAGCTACTTGTTTTTTCAAAGTTCACTTTATGGCCTTCGTGCATGCTTCATGAATTGAACTTGCAAAAATGTCGGCAGCAATTTAATAATAACAAGACGCCTACAAGGGCGTATCCGTGGAATGCGCAAACAGTTAACACAAATTGTCCAGTTACAGTCAACTTCAAGTACAGGTAGACTTCGGAAAATGGCGAAAGATTACCAGAAAGATACATCTGTAATATAACTTAAAGTTTTTTGTTGTAAAAACTCATTACTAATGTCACTAAATTTGCAAATGCAAACAACGAAGCCCTATTAGCAGGTTATCAGGATACGGGATCTTTTATTTATTTATTTTTTGGAAGGAGACTTAATTCAAATCCTACAGTTTTACTTGCTTCGTTAACTCCTTTCATCCAAAAATTACAGGATCAGCCTTAAATCATCCGAAAAACTTATTACAAATCACAGTTCAACAACTTATCATCCTGGGCCAGTTGTTCAGAAACTGGGTTTTAAAACGAGTTTTATCCTCTACTCCCAAATGCTGTTCAAGGCTGATATTCAGTAAAACTTTACATTAGAACAAGTCAATCTTGAAAAACAAAAATAAGCAAAGGAAACTGTGAGCAAAAAGTTGAAAATATGAAACAAAAGTTTACGCTAATCCTGGATTAAGTTAATTGGCTTTCGAACAACCGGGCCCTGTAATCGACGTCTGGTTCTGTAATCCTGGTTTAGTTCCTTGCAAACTGTATAAATTTGCCGTGGCGAAGACAAGAAGACAACATCCGTGCTCTATTTCTCTCGATGCTCAAAAATTCCGTAATTGCGTGTTCTATAGTCCAGTCCAAAGTTCTAATTTTACAAGTCCACAATCTTGATTTCAGTAACTTGGTACCAAACGTTCCACAATAACTTGAAATCTCGTTAAGAAAAATCATTAAATCCAGTAGTCCAGTCCGGATTGAGATCGCCAAAACTCTCTCTATCATCGATTCAAAACTCAACAAAAGCTACAAGTAGTAAATAGTTATCAGAAACTACAACAGTTCGTCCTGATTCTACACTCGACCTGAACAAAAAACCCAAAAACCCTCGTCATCGTTTCTAGAGAGAACAGACAAACAGCCGAAACTGTTCTGTGCCTGCCCCTTACGGCAATGAAAAAGTACCGTACGTTGTACAATAGTACTTGACCGTAGCCCTTGGCCAAGAAACTAATCTTAGCCAAAAGCCCGAGAAGCGATCAGCATACGGCATAATTAGGTAAAAAAATTGTGGGGATACGGGATTTTTAGTCTGGAGGTGGGGGGGGGGGGGTAGAATTGAGGAGATACGGGATATTTTTTAAAGTAAGAACGCATTGCGTGTGGTAGTGCAGTAACTTGACAGTGTTTTTTCCCTGTCAACTGTCAACTGAGCTGCGTTTTGTTTTTTCCAGGAGATTCAAGTCCTTGCACAATATGTAGCTCTAATAGTACACGACATTGTTTGGTATCGTAAATCATTACGGTGCCATGGTAGACATCTTTGCTATATACCCTCTAAGAAGACATGTGGTTCAGTAAAATACTAAGCCCAGAACGATTGAAGAAAATAACAGGAAATCGAGAAACATTTGGCTTCAAAGCTGACATGTTGATCATTTACAACTTCTTTCTCACCACAAGCTTAAGCGTGTACTCTGAGCTTCTAACACCTTTCCAAGACCAATGTTACGAAATTTTTTTCTTTCCTTTCCAGCGGGGTTAGTATCTGGATGGGGGACGTCAAAATATGCGACTTTTGCTGTCAGGAACATACGCCTAAAAATTCTATTTTAACGCTCAAAAATGCGAACAAAGCAAGGTACAGATTTTGCTAGCCTGCTTTATGCAAAACAAATATTGACGAAAAAAGTTAATAAATATTAATATGTAGTTTTTAAGGAGAGCAGAAGGAACTTTTAGGAAGTGGCGATCGAGAATAAAACAATTTGCCATCAGCGAAAAACATTTCGGGAGATTTTTGTTACGTTCCATCAGAGTTCAATTTTTCTATCGTACTTTTGGTCATACAAGTAAAATCGCAAAATCGAAAGTGAGATCGATTTTAGCGGCCGCCTGTGATCAAGTTATACCTTGCGTGTTTACTGACAACTCACGAAACAAAGGATGCATCTGTGACAGAATGACGGCATAACACCTGGTTTTTGTTAGTGTGTTTTTTTTTCTTTCAAGTGTTATAAAGTTCGACAAGATCTATGTGTAAATTTAACATAAAGATCGCAATTGTTGATGCTAGTCCAAGTGTCGGTGAAGTTAAGCTCCTCCGAATAAGGTTAGTACTTGGATGGGGGACGGCTGCGAAGTCCCCGTGACGGCGATAGCTAATTCGTTTTATTTAAACTTGATTTCATTTTTTATCTTGTTTGGCCGTTGAAAGCTATTTTCTTATTTTCTTTCTACGTCAAAACGGCGAACAAATTGATTCCCAAGAAATATTGGAGTACGTATTCGTTCTATGCAAAATGCTTCTAATGAAGTATTCGTTCTATGCAAAATAATAATGTTCACAGTGGAACACACAAGTACGAAGCAAGATCTAGAAATAACGTAGAAAATTCTCCTTACCTTTAAAGCTTGCCTTTTTTAAAGAAAAAGCATCTATCCACTTTATCGAATAGTTTTATAGTGAAACAATCATGGCGGGCGGAAAGATTCTATTGTAAATGTTTGCTTTCACCAGGCTAACGAAAGTGTGTCACGGTGGCCGAGTGGTCTAACGCGCTAGCAGAGAAGAATCGTGA
>NW_027179894.1:0-41364 GCF_036669925.1 Montipora capricornis | reverse complement strand
AAGCTCGAGACTGGCTCTCCCCTCATCAAACTGGCCGAAGCGCGGCCCAGATCGGTCAACGAATTGAGAAGACCGATCTTTTCCTAGCCAGATACTAAGCAGTAAATCCCTGGTGTCCGTGCAGTCTTAAAGAAGACTTTTGATTTCTGACCCAATCTTTGTCATACGAAAATTCACCAACAACTTTGTGCTTTTCTTCGCTGTGATCGTCGGGTCAAAGGAACGGTATAATGTAAATGAGAGAATAACCAGATTTATATTTGCAGATTACGTGTTCTCTTACTGGTAAGTCAGATTCTACATCTTACTGCACGAGCGCGTTCAAAATCTCATCATAGTACTTTACAAAAGTTTTCTTTTTTTTTTTTTTTGAAGGTTTTTTTTTTCTTAGTCTTTTTTTTTTTCTTTTCAGCTAAATTGCGGAATTCGCTACCTGATTTTATCCGTACCACTGAGTTTTACTGGTTTCAAAGAGAATCAAGTGCTGCATTTTGTACCGCGGCCTTTCTGTTTAATTGGTATATCTTCAAAATTTCTGCATTTAGTATGTATCTGTATTGCTATGTATTTTAGCTGTAAATGTAATGTCTCGAAGACATTAGCTCTTGTAGTTAACCTAAATTCGAGATAAAACACAGTTTAGGCATGCATGCATGTATGTATGTTCCTTTACTAGGGCGCGTGCGCACAGCTTGTAATCTGCGACTTCAGTGCTTCTTACCACATGAGAGATAAAATGACTTTGCCATGTATATTTAAGGCATCGAATTCTGACGTTAAATTGACAAGGGCGGGTTGGAGCTGTGAGTAGGAGTGGGATTTTTCACATATAGTTTAGGGGCCGAAATATCTCTCCCTCAATGCCGTAACTGGAGGCAATGTCTGTAGCAGAAAGCATAGAAGGGCCAACTGCGTCCAAAAGCGATCGCACGGGCCGAAAATCCCGGATGACTCGTTTGGTACGACGCTCCAGCGCCGGTGTCTGGAGGTACTGCGCGTTTTTCTCTCTTGTTCAAAACATTCCGGTCGGCGCATGCGTAAATGTTACCTTGTCATGGATTTGCAGAATTACTCCGACTTCTTTTGTTCAAGAAGGAGTCAACTTGAGAAGCTCGAGACTGGCCCTCATCAATGGCCGAAGCGCGGCCAGGTTAAGAAGTGAGAAGACGAATTCTAGCCAGATACTAAGCAGTAACCCGGGAGTGTGCAGTTAAAGAAGACTTTTGATTTCTGAACAAATCTTTGTCATAGAAAATTCACCACAACTTTGTGCTTTTTTTCGCTGTGACTCGTCGGGTCAAAGGAACGGTATAATGTAAATGAGAGAATAACCAGATTTATATTTGCAGATTACGTGTTCTCTTACTGGTGAAGTCAGATCTCTAACATCTTTATGCAAGGAGCGCGTTCAAAATCTCCTCATAGTACTTTACAAAAGTTTTCTTTTTTTTTTTTTGATGGGTTTTTTTTTCTTTGTGTTTTTTTCTTACGTATCAGCTAAGTTGCGGAATGCGCTACCCCTGATTTTATCCGCTACCACTGAGTTTACTGGTTTCAAAAGAGAATCAAGTGCTGCATTTGTACAGCGGCCTTTCTGTTTAATTGGTATATCTTCAAATATTCTGCATTTAGTATGTATCTGTATATGCTATGTATTTTAGCTGTAAATGTATGTCTCGAAGACATTAGCTCTTGTAGTTAACCTAAAATTCGAGATAAAATAAATATGCATGCATGCATGTATGTATGTTACCACCTTTACTAGGGCGCGTGCGCACAGCTTTGTAATCTGCGACTTTCAGTGCTTCTTACCACATGAGAGATAAAATGACTTTGCCATGTATATTTAAGGCATCGAATTCTTACGTTAAATTGACAAGGGCGGTTTGGAGCTGTGAGTAGGCGTGGGATTTGTCACATAGGTTTTAGGGGCCGACATATCTCTCCCTCAATGCCGTACCGGGAGGCAAGGTCTGTAGCAGAAAGCAGTGAAGGGCCAACTGCGTCCAAAAGCGATCGCACGGGCCGAAATCCCGGGATTACTCGTTTGGTACGACGCTCCAGCCCGGTGTCTGGAGGTACTGCGTTTTTCTCATCTTGTTCAAACATTCCGTCGGCGCATGCGTAAATGTTCCCTTGTCATGGAATGGCAGAATTACCCAGAATTCTTTTGGGCAAGAAGGAGACAACTTGAGAAGCTCGAGACTGGCCCTCATCACATGGCCGAAGCGCGGCCAGGGTAAGAAGTGAGAAGACGATTTCTAGCCAGATACTAAGCAGTAACCCTGGTGTGTGCAGTAAAAGAAGACTTTTTGATTTCTGAACAAATCTTTGTCATAGAAAATTCACCACAACTTTGTGCTTTTTTTTCGCTGTGATCGTCGGGTCAAAGGAACGGTATAATGTAAATGAGAGAATAACCAGATTTATATTTGCAGATTACGTGTTCTCTTACTGGTAAAGTCAGCTTCTACATCTTTATGCAAGGAGCGCGTTTCAAAATCTCCTCATAGTACTTTACAAAATTTTCTTTTTTTTTTTTTGAAGGTTTTTTCTTTCTTAGTCTTTTTTTCTTACGTATCAGCTAAGTTGCGGAATGCGCTACCTGATTTTATCCGTACCACTGAGTTTACTGGTTTCAAAAGAGAATCAAGTGCTGCATTTTGTACAGCGGCCTTTCTGTTTAATTGGTATATCTTCAAATATTCTGCATTTAGTATGTATCTGTATATGCTATGTATTTTAGCTGTAAATGTAATGTCTCGAAGACATTAGCTCTTGTAGTTAACCTAAAATTCGAGATAAAATAAAATAAAGTTTATGCATGCATGCATGTATGTATGTTTACCTTTACTAGGGCGCGTGCGCACAGCTTTGTAATCTGCGACTTTCAGTGCCTCTTACCACATGAGAGATAAAATGACTTTGCCATGTATATTTAAGGCATCGAATTCTTACGTTAAATTGACAAGGGCGGTTTGGAGCTGTGAGTAGGCGTGGGATTTGTCACATATGGTTTCTAGGCCGACATATCTCTCCCTCAATGCCGTACCGGGAGGCAAGGTCGGTAGCAGAAAGCATGAAGGGCCAACTGCGTCCAAAAGCGATCGCACGGGCCGAAATCCCGGGATGACTCGTTTGGTACGACGCTCCAGCGCCGGTGTCTGGAGGTACTGCGTTTTTCTCTCTTGTTCAAAACATTCCGTCGGCGCATGCGTAAATGTCCCCTTGTCATGGAATGGCAGAATTACCCAGAATTCTTTTGGGCAAGAAGGAGACAACTTGAGAAGCTCGAGACTGGCCCTCATCAAATGCCGAAGCGCGGCCAGGGTAAGAAGTGAGAAGACGATTTCTAGCCAGATACTAAGCAGTAACCCTGGTGTGTGCAGTTAAAGAGACTTTTGATTTCTGAACAAAGAAAAAAAAAAAATTTTGTCATAGAGAATTCACCACAACTTTGTGCTTTTTTTCGCTGTGATCGTCGGTCAAAGGAACGGTATAATGTAAATGAGAGAATAACCAGATTTTATATTTGCAGATTACGTGTTCTCTTACTGGTAAAGTCAGATTCTACATCTTTATGCAAGGAGCGCGTTCAAAATCTCCTCATAGTACTTTACAAAGTTTTTCTTTTTTTTTTTTTTGAAGGGTTTTTTCTTTCTTAGTCCTTTTTTTCTTACGTATCAGCTAAGTTGCGGAATGCGCTACCTGATTTTTATCCGTACCACTGAGTTTTACTGGTTTCAAAAGACAATCAAGTGCTGCATTTTGTACAGCGGCCTTTTCTGTTTAATTGGTATATCTTCAAATATTCTGCATTTAGTATGTATCTGTATATGCTAGTGTATTTTAGCTGTAATGTAATGTCTCGAAGACATTAGCTCTTTAGTTAACCTAAAAATTCGAGATAAAATAAAGTTTATGCATGCATGCATGTATGTATGTTACCTTTACTAGGGCGCGTGCGCACAGCTTTGTAATCTGCGACTTTCAGTGCCTCTTACCACATGAGAGAAAATGACTTTGCCATGTATATTTAAGGCATCGAATTCTTACGTTAAATTGACAAGGGCGGTTTGGAGCTGTGAGTAGGCGTGGGATTTGTCACATATGGTTTAGGGCCGACATATCTCTCCCTCAATGCCGTACCGGGAGGCAAGGTCGGTAGCAGAAAGCATTGAAGGGCCAACTGCGTCCAAAAGCGATCGCACGGGCCGAAATCCCGGGATGACTCGTTTGGTACGACGCTCCAGCGCCGTGTCTGGAGGTACTGCGTTTTTCTCTCTTGTTCAAACATTCCGTCGGCGCATGCGTAAATGTTCCCTGTTGTCATGGAATGGCAAGATTACCCAGAATTCTTTTGGGCAAGAAGGAGACAACTTGAGAAGCTCGAGACTGGCCCTCATCACATGGCCGAAGCGCGGCCAGGGTAAGAAGTGAGAAGACGATTCTAGCCAATACTAAGCAGTAACCCTGGTGTGTGCAGTTAAAGAAGACTTTTGATTTCTGAACAAATCTTTGTCATAGAGAATTCACCACAACTTTGTGCTTTTTTCGCTGTGATCGTCGGGTCAAAGGAACGGTATAATGTAAATGAGAGAATAACCAGATTTATATTTGCAGATTACGTGTCTCTTACTGGTAAAGTCAGATTCTACATCTTTATGCAAGGAGCGCGTTCAAAATCTCCTCATATACTTTAACAAAAGTTTTCTTTTTTTTTTTTTGTGAAGGTTTTTTTCTTTCTTAGTCTTTTTTTTCTTACGTATCAGCTAATTTGCGGAATGCGCTACCTGATTTTATCCGTACCACTGAGTTTACTGGTTTCAAAAGAGAATCAAGTGCTGCATTTTGTACAGCGGCCTTTCTGTTTAATTGGTATATCTTCAAATATTCTGCATTTAGTATGTATCTGTATATGCTATGTATTTTAGCTGTAAATGTAATGTCTCGAAGACATTAGCTCTTGTAGTTACCTAAAATTCGAGATAAAATAAGTTTATGCATGCATGTCATGTATGTATGTGTACCTTTACTAGGGCACCTTTACTAGGGCGCGTGCGCACAGCTTTGTAATCTGCGACTTTCAGTGCTTCTTACCACATGAGAGATAAAATGACTTTGCCATGTATATTTAAGGCATCGAATTCTTACGTTAAATTGACAAGGGCGGTTTGCTGTGAGTAGGCGTGGGATTTGTCACATATGGTTTAGGGGCCGACATATCTCATCCCTCAATGACCGTACCGGGAGGCAAGGTCGGTAGCAGAAAGCAGTGAAGGGCCAACTGCGTCCAAAAGCGATCGCACGGTCCGAAATCCCGGGATGACTCGTTTGGTACGACGCTCCAGCGCCGGTGTCTGGAGGTACTGCGTTTTTCTCTCTTGTTCAAACATTCCGTCGGCGCATGCGTAAATGTTCCCGTGTCATGGAATGGCAGAATTACCCAGAATTCTTTTGGGCAAGAAGGAGACAACTTGAGAAGCTCGAGACTGGCCCTCATCACATGGCCGAAGCGCGGCCAGGGTAAGAAGTGAGAAGACGATTCTAGCCAGATACTAAGCAGTAACCCTGGTGTGTGCAGTTAAAGAAGACTTTTGATTTCTGAACAAATCTTTGTCATAGAAAATTCACCACAACTTTGTGCTTTTTTTCGCTGTGATCGTCGGGTCAAAGGAACGGTATAATGTAAATGAGGAGAATAACCAGATTTATATTTGCAGATTACGTGTTCTCTTACTGGTAAGGTCAGATTCTACATCTTTATGCAAGGACCGCGTTCAAATTCTCCTCTTGTTCTTTTACAAAGGTTTTCTTTTTTTTTTTTGAAGGGTTTTTCTTTCTTAGTCTTTTTTTCTTACGTATCAGCTAAGTTGCGGAATGCGCTACCTGATTTTATCCGTACCACTGAGTTTACTGGTTTCAAAAGAGAATCAAGTGCTGCATTTTGTACAGCGGCCTTTCTGTTTAATTGGTATATCTTCAAATATTCTGCATTTAGTATGTATCTGTATATGCTATGTATTTTTGCTGTAAATGTAATGTCTCGAAGACATTCGCTCTTTGTAGTTAACCTAAAATTCGAGATAAAATAAATTATGCATGCATGCATGTATGTATGTTACCTTTACCTTTACTAGGGCGCGTGCGCACAGCTTTGTAATCTGCGACTTTCAGTGCCTCTTACCACATGAGAGATAAAATGACTTTGCCATGTATATTTAAGGCATCGAATTCTTACGTTAAATTGACAAGGGCGGTTTGGAGCTGTGAGTAGGCGTGGGATTTGTCACATATGGTTTAGGGGCCGACATATCTCTCCCTCAATGCCGTACCGGAGGCAAGGTCGGTAGCAGAAAGCAGTGAAGGGCCAACTGCGTCCAAAAGCGATCGCACGGGCCGAAATCCCGGGATGACTCGTTTGGTACGACGCTCCAGCGCCGGTGTCTGGAGGTACTGCGTTTTTCTCTCTTGTTCAAACATTCCGTCGGCGCATGCGTAAATGTTCCCTTGTCATGTGGAATGGCAGAATTACCCAGAATTCTTTTGGGCAAGAAGGAGACAACTTGAGAAGCTCGAGACTGGCCCTCATCAAATGGCCGAAGCGCGGCCAGGGTAAGAAGTGAGAAGACGACTTTCTAGCCAGATACTAAGCAGTAACCCTGGGTGTGCAGTTAAAGAAGACTTTTGATTTCTGAACAAATCTTTGTCATAGAAATTCACCACAACTTTGTGCTTTTTTCGCTGTGATCGTCGGGTCAAAGGAACGGTATAATGTAAATGAGAGAATAACCAGATTTATATTTGCAGATTACGTGTTCTCTTCACTGGTAAAGTCAGATTCTACATCTTTATGCAAGGAGCGCGTTCAAAATCTCCGCATAGTACTTTACAAAAGTTTTCTTTTTTTTTTTTGAAGGGTTTTTCTGTCTTAGTCTTTTTTTCTTACGTATCAGCTACGTTGCGGACTGCGCTACCTGATTTTATCCGTACCACTGAGTTTACTGCCCGTTTCACAAAAGAGAATCAAGTGCTGCATTATTGCTACAGCCGGCCTTGCTGTTTAATTGGTATATCTTCAAATATTCTGCATTTAGTACCTGTATACTGTATAGTGCTATGTAGTATTTAGCTGCCTAAATGTAATGTCTCGAAGACATTAGCTTCTTGTAGCTTTAACCTCTAAATTCGAGTATAAAATAAAGCTTTATTGCATGCATGCAATGTATAGTATGGTTACCGTTAAATAGGAAAGCGCGGTGCGCACAGCCCTTGTTAGCTAAGTCAGGCCCGCGCGATCTTTTCAGTAGCTTCTATACCACATGATGAGAGATAAATGCACATTGTGCCATGTATATTTAAAGTCATCGAATTCTTAACGTATAAATTGACAAATGGGCGGTTTCGGCAGCTGTGAGTAGGCGTGGGTACAGGATTTGTCCACCATAATGGATTTTTAGGGGGGCCGACCTATCCCTCTACCCTCAATGCCTCGTAACGGAGAGGCAAAGGTAAAGTCCGGTTGAGACAGGGAAAGGCCAGATTGAAGGGCCCAACTGCCCTGTCGTCCAAAAGCCGATCGGGGGGGGGCACGGGACCGAAATCCCGGTATGACTCGCTTTATGGTACGACCGTCTCCATGCGCCGGATGTTCGTGGACAAGATATTATACACACTCTAGCCGGTGGTACTGCCCGGTTTTTCTCTCTGTTTTGCAAGACTTCCAGTCGGCGCATGCTGGATAAATGTTACATCTCCTTCCCTTGGGTCACCTTGAGACAAATGGCAGAATTGTCACCCAGAATTCTTTGTCTGGGCTAAGAAGGCAGATCCAACCTTGAGAAGCACTCGATACTGGTTCCCTCATCAAAAAAAGGCCCGAATGCGCGGCACAGCCTACGCGGTATAGACGTAGGTGACTTGAAGAGCGATATTCTACGCCAGATACTAAGCCACTAGCTGTGTTCTAGTGTAACGAGTAACCCTGGTTGTGTTGTGCAGTTAAAGAAAGACTTTTGGATTTCTCGAACAAATCTGTGCTCAAAGAAAAGTCGACGACGCCCCAACTTTGTAGCTTTTTTCGCTGAATGATCACGTACGCCGCTCAAAGGAACGCGCTATCAATGTAAATGAGAGAAATAACCAGACTTTATATTTGGCCCCCAGATTACGGTGTTTGTCGTCTTACTGGTTAGAAGTCAGATTCATACATCTTTTATAGCAAGTGCGAGCTGGCGTTCAAAAAATCTCCTACATAGCCCTAACTTTACAAAAGTTTTCTTCCACTTTGTTTTTTTTTTAGATGAGCGGTCTTTTCTATTTTCTTTCTTAGTCTTTTTTTTTTTCCTTACTGTATCAGCCCTAAGATTGCGGAATGCGCTACCCTTGATTTTATCCGTACCTAGACTGAGTTTTACTGGTTCAAAAGAGACTGCAAGGTGCTGCCCATTTTGTAACAGCGGCGCTTTCTGTTTTAATGTTGGTATATCTTCACCAATGATTCTGCAGGTTTAGTATGAGCTATCTGTATTAGTGACACACTGCTATGTATTTAGCCTGTAAATGTTAATGTCTCGGAGAGCCACTTTAGCGCTCTTGTAGTTAACCTAAAAGTCGAGAGAAAAAATAACGTATATCTGCATGCATGCATGTATGATACTGTAGTTACCTTTACTAGGGCGCGTTGGAGGCGTTCGTTCAAGCAGCTTGGTATTCGTGCGACTGTCAGTCGATGCTTTCTTACCACATGAGAGGGAGAAAGGACTTACTTATGGGCGTTTTGGAGCTGTGAGTAGTGCTGACTGGGATTTGTCACATATGGTTTAAGAATGGGGCCGACATATCCTCTCCCTCAATGCCGTACCGTTAGGCACACTAGGTCGTGTTAAGCAGAAAGCAGTGCAAGGTGCCAACTGCGTTGGCCGAAATCCCCTGGGAATCGACTCTTTTGGTAGTAGCGACGATCCCTCCATCTGGTCACGGTGTCTGGAGGTACGGCTTTTTTCTCTCTTGTTCAAAAACATTCCGTTTAATTCCCGTCGGCGCATTCGTAAATGTTCCCTTGTTGCATGGAATGGCTAGAATTACCCAGAATTCTTTTGGGCACGAAGGAGACAACTTGAAAATCCTTCGATACTTGCGCCCATCCAATCAAATGGCCGAATCGCGGCCAGGTAAGAAGTGAGAATACGATTTCTAGCCAGCTACTAAGCAGTAACCCTGGTGTGTGCAGTTTAAGAGAACTTTTTATTCCTGAACAAAGATCCTTTGTCATAGAAAATAGCCTCACCACAACTCTTTGGCTTTCTTGCGTTTGTTTGTTCGCGCTAGTGATCGTCGGGTCAAAGGAACGGTATTGGGAATGTAAATGAGAGAATAACCATATTTATAATTTGTCAAGGTTATATATACGTGTTCTCCTTACTTACGGTAAAGTCCATATTCTAACATCTTTATGCAGGGAGCGCGTTCAAATTCTCCTCCTATTACTTTTTAAAATTTTTCTTCTTTTTTTTTTGAAGGTTTTTTCCCTTTTCAGGTCTTTTTTTCTTACGTATCAGCTAAGTATGCGGAATGCGCTTACCCTGATTTTAGCCACGTACCACTGTTTTACTGGTTTTCAAAGAGAATCAAGTGCTGCATTTTGTACAGCGGCCTTTCTGGTTAATTGGTATAATCTTCAAATATTCTGGCATTTAGGTATGTAATCTGTAGATGCTATGGATTTTCGCGTTGATAAATGTAATGTCTCGAAGACATTAGCTCTTGTAAGTTAACTCTGAATATTCGAGATAAAATAAAGTTTTATGCATGCATGCCAGATCGTATGTATGTTTACCTTTACTACTAGGGCGCTGTGGCGCATCAGCTTTGTAATCTGCGACTTTCAGATGACTTCCTTACCCACATGAGCAGACCTAAAGTGACTTTGCCATGTATACTTGTTAATGCGCCCATCGCTATCCCAATTTCCCTTACGTTAAAGTGCACAAGCGGCGGTTTGTGCTGCTGAGTCGGCGTGGGATTGTTGTCACAATATGGTTTAGGCCGGCCGACATAGACATCTCCCTCAATGCCGTAGCCGGTGAGGCCGAAGGTACGGCGGTAGCAGAAAGCACGTGGAAGGGCCAACTGCGTCCAAAAGCGATCGCACGGGCCGAAATCCCGGGATGACTCGTTTGGTACGACGCTCCAGCGCCGCTGTCTGAGCCAGGCTACTGCGTTTTTCTCTCTTGTTCAAACATTCCGTCGGCGCATGCGTAAATGTTCACTTATCATGGAATGACAGAATTACATAGAATTCTTTTTGGCAAGAAGGGGACAACTTGAGAAGCTCAAGACAGGACCTCATCAAATGGGCGAGGCGCGACAAGGGGAAGAAGTGAGAAGACGATGTCTAGCCAGATACTAAGCAGTAACCCTGGTGTGTGCAGTTAAAGAAGACTTTTGATTTCTGAACAAATCTTTGTCATAGAAAATTCACCACAACTTTGTGCTTTTTTCGCTGTGATCGTCGGGTCAAAGGAACGGTATAATGTAAATGAGAGAATAACCAGATTTATATTTGCAGATTACGTGTTCTCTTAATGGTTAAAGTCAGATTCTACATCTTTATGCAAGGAGCGCGTTCAAAATCTCCTCATAGTACTTTACAAAAGTTTTCTTTTTTTTTTTTTGAAGGGGTTTTTTCGTTCTTAGTCTTTTTTTCTTACGTATCAGCTAAGTTGCGGAAATGCGCTACCTGATTTTATCCGTACCACTCGAGGTTACCTGCGTTTTCAAAAGAGAATCAAGTGCTGCATTTTGTACAGCGGCCTTTCTGTTTAATTGGTATATCTTCAAATATTCTGCATTAGTATGTATCTGTATATGCTATGTATTTTAGCTGTAAATGTAATGTCTCGAAGACATTAGCTCTTGTAGTTAACCTAAAATTCGAGATAAAATAAAATGCATGCATGCATGTATGTATGTTACCTTTACTAGGGCGCGTGCGCACCGCTTTGTAATCTGCGACTTTCAGTGCTTCTTACCACATGAGAGATAAAATGACTGTGCCATGTATATTTAAGGCACATCGAATTCTTACGTTAAATTGACAAGGGCGGTTTGGAGCTGTGAGTAGGCGTGGGATTTGTCACATATGGTTTTAGGGGCCGACATATCTCTCCCTCAATGCCGTACCGGGAGGCAAGGTCGGTAGCAGAAAGCAGTGAAGGGCCAACTGCGTCCAAAAGCGATCGCACCGGGCCGAAATCCCGGGATGACTCGTTTGGTACGACGCTCCAGCGCGGTGTCTGGAGGTACTGCGTTTTTCTCTCTTGTTCAAACATTCCGTCGGCGCATGCGGCGTAAATGTTCCCTTGTCATGGAATGGCAGAATTACCCAGAATTCTTTTGGGCAAGAAGGAGACAACTTGAGAAGCTCTCGAGACGGCCCTCATCAAATGGCCGAAGCGCGGCCAGGGTAAGAAGTGAGAAGACGATTTCTAGCCAGATACTAAGCAGTAACCTGGTGTGTGCAGTTAAGAAGACTTTTTGATTTTCTGAACAAATCTTTGTCATAGAAAATTCACCACAACTTTGTGCTTTTTTCGCTGTGATCGTCGGCGTCAAAGGAACGGTATAATGTAAATGAGAGAATAACCAGATTTATATTTGCCAGATATACGTGTTCTCTACTGGTAAAGTCAGATTCTACATCTTTATGCAAGGAGCGCGTTCAAAATCTCCTCATAGTACTTTACAAAAGTTTTCTTTTTTTTTTTTTTGAAGGGTTTTTCTTTCTTAGTCTTTTTTTCTTACGTATCAGCTAAGTTGCGGAATGCGCTACCTGATTTATCCGTACCACTGAGTTTACTGGTTTCAAAAGAGAATCAAGTGCTGCATTTTGTACAGCGGCCTTTCTGTTTAATTGGTATATCTTCAAATATTCTGCATTTAGTATGTATCTGTATATGCTATGTATTTAGCTGTAAATGTAATGTCTCGAAGACATTAGCTCTTGTAGTTAACCTAAAATTCGAGATAAAATAAAGTTTATGCATGCATGCATGTATGTATGTTACCTTTACTAGGGCGCGTGCGCACAGCTTTGTAATCTGCGACTTTCAGTGCTTCTTACCACATGAGAGATAAAATGACTTTGCCATGTATATTTAAGGCATCGAATTCTTACGTTAAATTGACAAGGGCGGTTTGGAGCTGTGAGTAGGCGTGGGATTTGTCACATATGGTTTAGGGGCCGACATATCTCTCCCTCAATGCCGTACCGGGAGGCAAGGTCGGTAGCAGAAAGCAGTGAAGGGCCAACTGCGTCCAAAAGCGATCGCACGGGCCGAAATCCCGGGATGACTCGTTTGGTACGACGCTCCAGCGCCGGTGTCTGGATGGAGGTACTGCGTTTTTCTCTCTTGTTCAAACATTCCGTCGGCGCATGCGTAAATGTTCCCTTGTCATGGAAATGGCAGAATTACCAGAATTCTTTGGGCAAAAAAAGAAGGAGGACAACTTGAGAAGCTCGAGTGACCAGGCCCTCATCAAATTGGCCGAAGCGCGGCCAGGGTAAGAAGTGAGAGAAGGAGACGATTTCTAGCCAGATACTAAGCCTAGTAACCCTGGTGTGTGCAGTTAAAGAAGACTTTTGATTTCTGAACAAATCTTTGTCATAGAAAATTCACCACAAATTTGTGCTTTTTTCGCTGTGATCGTCGGGCAAAGGAACGGTATAATGTAAATGAGAGAATAACCAGATTTATATTTGCAGATTACGTGTTCTCTTACTGGTAAAGTCAGATTCTACATCTTTATGCAAGGAGCGCGTTCAAAATCTCCTCATAGTACTTTACAAAGTTTTCTTTTTTTTTTTGAAGGGTTTTTCTTTCTTAGTCTTTTTTTCTTACGTATCAGCTAAGTTGCGGAATGCGCTACCTGATTTTATCCGTACCACTGAGTTTACTGGTTTCAAAAGAGAAAAAGAGAATCAAGTGCTGCATTTTGTACAGCGGCCTTTCTGTTTAATTGGTATATCTTCAAATATTCTGCATTTAGTATGTATCTGTATATGCTATGTATTTTAGCTGTAAATGTAATGTCTCGAAGACATTAGCTCTTGTAGTTAACCTAAAATTCGAGATAAAATAAAGTTATGCATGCATGCATGTATGTATGTTACCTTTACTAGGGCGCGTGCGCACACTTTGTAATCTGCGACTTTCAGTGCTTCTTACCACATGAGAGATAAAATGACTTTGCCATGTATATTTAAGGCATCGAATTCTTACGTTAAATTGACAAGGGCGGTTTGGAGCTGTGAGTAGGCGTGGGATTTGTCACATATGGTTTAGGGGCCGACATATCTCTCCCTCAATGCCGTACCGGGAGGCAAGGTCGGTAGCAGAAAGCAGCGAAGGGCCAACTGCGTCCAAAAGCGATCGCACGGGCCGAAATCCCGGGATGACTCGTTTGGTACGACGCTCCAGCGCCGGTGTCTGGAGGTACTGCGTTTTTCTCTCTTGTTCAAACATTCCGTCGGCGCATGCGTAAATGTTCTGGCTCATGGAATGGCAGAATTACCCAGAATTCTTTTGGGCAAGAAGGAGACAACTTGAGAAGCTCGAGACTGGCCCTCATCAAATGGCCGAAGCGCGGGCCAGGGTAAGAAGTGAGAAGACGATTTCTTCCAGAGACAGGCAGTAACCCTGGTGTGTGCAGTTAAAGAAGCTTTTGATTTCTGAACAAATCTTTGTCATAGAAAATTCACCACAACTTTGTGCTTTTTCGCTGATGATCGTCGGGTCAAAGGAACGGTATAATGTAAATGAGGAGAATAACCAGATTTATATTGCAGATTACGTGTTCTCTTACTGGTAAAGTCAGATTCTACATCTTTATGCAAGGAGCGCGTTCAAAATCTCCTCATAGTACTTTACAAAAGTTTTCTTTTTTTTTTTTGAAAGGGTTTCTCTTTCTTAGTCTTTTTTCTACTTATCAGCTAAGTTGCGGAATGCGCTACCTGATTTTATCCGTACCACTGAGTTTAAGGTTTCAAAAGAGGAATCAAGTGCTGCATTTTGTACAGCGGCCTTTCTGTTTAATTGGTATATCTTCAAATATTCTGCAAGCCGTATGTATCTGTATATGCTATGTATTTTAGCTGTAAATGTAATGTCTCGAAGACATTAGCTCTTTCGAGTTAACCTAAAATCGAGATAAATAAAGTTTATGCATGCATGCATGTATGTATGTTACCTTTACCTTTACTAGGGCGCGTGCGCACAGCTTTGTAATCTGCGACTTTCAGTGCTTCTTACCACATGAGAGATAAAATGACTTTGCCATGTATATTTAAGGCATCGAATTCTTACGTTAAATTGACAAGGGCGGTTTGGAGCTGTGAGTAGGCGTGGGATTTGTCACATATGGTTTAGGGGCCGACATATCTCTCCCTCAATGCCGTACCGGGAGGCAAGGTCGGTAGCAGAAAGCAGTGAAGGGCCAACTGCGTCCAAAAGCGATCGCACGGGCCGAAATCCCGGGATGACTCGTTTGGTACGACGCTCCAAGCGCCGGTGTCTGGAGGTACTGCGTTTTTCTCTCTTGTTCAAACATTCCGTCGGCGCATGCGTAAATGTTCCCTTGTCATGGAATGGCAGAATTACCCAGAATTCTTTTGGGCAAGAAGGAGACAACTTGAGAAGCTCGAGACTGGCCCTCATCAAATGGCCGAAGCGCGGCCAGGGTAAGAAGTGAGAAGACGATTTCTAGCCAGATACTAAGCAGTAACCCTGGTGTGTGCAGTTAAAGAAGACTTTTGATTTCTGAACAAATCTTTGTCATAGAAAATTCACCACAACTTTGTGCTTTTTTTCGCTGTGATCGTCGGTCAAAGGAACGGTATAATGTAAATGAGAGAATAACCAGATTTATATTTGCAGATTACGTGTTCTCTTCTCTTACTGGTAAAGTCAGATTCTACATCTTTATGCAAGGAGCGGCGTTCAAAATCTCCTCATAGTACTTTAAAAAAGTTTTTTTTTTTTTTTTTTGAAGGGTTTTTTTCTTTCTTAGTCTTTTTTTCTTACGTATCACTAAGTTGCGGAATGCGCTACCTGATTTTATCCGTACCACTGAGTTTACTGGTTTCAAAAGAGAATCAAGTGCTGCATTTTGTATAGCGGCCTTTCTGTTTAATTGGTATATCTTCAAATATTCTGCATTTAGTATGTATCTGTATATGCTAGTTATTTTAGCTGTAAATGTAATGTCTCGAAGACATTAGCTCTTGTAGTTAACCTAAAATTCGAGATAAAATAAATAAAGTTTATGCATGCATGCATGTATGTATGTTACCTTTACTAGGGCGCGGCGTTGCGCACAGCTTTGTAATCTGCGACTTCAGTGCCTCTACCACATGAGAGATAAAATGACTTTGCCATGTATTATTTAAGGCATCGAATTCTTACGTTAAATGGACAAGGGCAGGTTTGGAGCTGTGAGTAGGCGTGGGATTTGTCACATATGGTTTAGGTGGCCGACATATCTCTCCCTCAATGCCGTACCGGGAGGCAAGGTCGGTTAGCAGAAGCAGCAGTGAAGGGCCCACTGCGTCCAAACAGCGACGCACGGGCCGAAATCCCGGGATATGACTCGTTTGGTACGACGCTCCAGCGCCCACGGATCGGCATCTGAATGTTTCTCCTGAAGATATTCCCGTTTTTGCGTAAATCTTCTGTTCCCTTACGTCGCATACCAAACAGAGCTGTTATCAGCAAGCATTGACAGTTCGGGCCGCATGCTAGGCGCATGCGTACATGTTCCCTTGTCATGGAATGGCAGAATTACCCAGAAATTCTTTTGGGCAAGAAGGAGACAACTTATGAGACAAGCTCGAGGACTGGCCCTCATCAAATGGCCGAAGCTGTGAGCGGCACGGGTTGTAAGAAGTGAGAAGACCGATTTCTAGCCAGATACCTAAGCAGTAACCTGGTGTGTGCAGTTAAAGAAGACTTTTGATTTACTGGAACAAATTGTGTCATAGAGATCATTCACCACAAACTTTGTGCTTTTTCGCTGTGATCGTCGGGTCAAAGGAACGGTATAATGTAAATGAGAGAAAAACCAGATTTATATTGCAGATTACGTGTTCTCTTACTGGTAAAGTCAGATTCTACATTCGTATGCAAGGGAGCGCGTTCAAAATCCCCTCATATACTTTACGAAAAGTTTTCTTTTTTTTTTTTGACAAGGGTTTTCTCCTCTTAGTCTTTTTTTCTTACGGCATCAGCTAAGTTGTAGGAATGCGCTACCTGAAAATTATCCGTACCATGAGTTTACTGGTTTCAACAGCGTAGAATAAAATGCTGCATTTTGTACAAGCGGCCTGCGCTCCTTTTAGTAACTGGTATATGGTTTCAAACGATTGGGCATTTACCGGATGGCATCTTGTATAGCGCTTTGTTTTTAGCTGTAAATGTTTAAGTCTCGAAGACATTAGCATGTTGTGTAGTTAACCTCCAAAATTACGAGATAAAATAAAGTTTATGAACGCATTTGCATGAGTATGTTACCTTTACTAGGGCGCGTGCGCACAGCTTTGTAATCTGCGACTTCAGTGCCTCTTACCACATGAGAGATAAAATGACTGTTGCCATGTATATTTAAGGCACGAATTCTTACGTTAAAGTGACAAGGGCGGTTTGGCCAGCTGTGAGTAGGCGTGGGATTTGTCACTATGGTTTTGATGGGCCGACATATCTCTCCCTCAATGCCCGTACCGGGAGGCAAAGGTCGGTTGTAGCAGAAAGCAGTGAAGGGCCCAACTGCGTCCAAAAAGCGATCGCACGGGCCCGAAATCCGGGATTGACTCGTTTGGTACGACGCTCCAGCGCCGGTGTCTGGAGGTACTGCGTTTTCTCTCTGTTCTCAAACATTCCGTCGCGCGCATGCGTTAAATGGGGGTTCCTGATCTTTCGCCCGTCATGGAATGGCAGAATTACCCAGAATTCTTTTGGGCAAGAAGGTTGACAACTTGAGAAGCTCGAGAACTGGCCCTCATCAAATGGCCCGAAGCGCTGGCAGGGGTAAGAAGTGAGAAGACGATTTCCAGTCCAGTACTAAGGCAGTAACCCTGTGTGTGGCAGCTAGTTAAAGAAGACTTATTTATGATTTCTGAACAAATCTTTGTCATAGAAAATTCACCCACAACTTTGTGCTTTTTTCGCTGTCATCGTCGGGTCAAAGGAACGGTATAATGTAAATGAGAAGAATAACCAGATTTATATTTAGCACGATTACGTGTTCTCTTATGGTAACGTCAGATTCTACATCTTTATGCAAGGAGCGCGTTCAAAATCTCCTTCATAGTACTTACAAAAGTTTTCTTTTTTTTTTTTTTGAAGGGTTTTTCTTTCTTGAGTCTTTTTTTCTTACGTATCAGCTAAGTTGCGGAATGCGCTACCTGATTTTACCGTACCACTGAGTTTACTGGTTTCAAAAGAGAATCAAGTGCTGCATTTTGTACAGCGGCCTTTCTGTTTAATTGGTATATCTTCAAATATTCTGCCATTTAGTATGTATCTGTAAATGCTATGTATTTAGCTGTAAATGTAATGTCTCGAAGACATTAGCTCTTGTAGTAACTCTAAAATTCGAGATAAAAATAAAGTTTATGCATGCATGCATGTATGTATGTTACCTTTACTAGGGCGCGTGCGCACAGCTTTGTAATCTGCGACTTTCAGTGCTTCTTACCACATGAGAGATAAACTGACTTTGCCATGTATCATTAAAGGCATCGAATCCTTACGTTAAATTGACAAGGGCGGTTTTGGAGCTGTGAGTAGGCGTGGGGATTTGTCCACATATGGTTTAGGGGCGACATATCTCTCCCTCAATGCCGTACCGGGAGGCAAGGTCGGTAGCAGAAAGCAGTGAAGGGAAGGCCAACTGCGTCCAAAAGCGATCGCACGGGCCGAAATCCCGGGATGACTCGTTTGGCTACGACGCTCCAGCGCCGGTTTGTCTGGAGGGTACTGCGTTTTTCTCTCTTGTTTCAAACATTCCGTCGGCGCATTCGTAAATGTTCCCTTGTCATGGAATGGCAGAATTACCCAGAATTCTTTTGGGCAAAGAAGGAGGACAACTTGAGAAGCTCGAGACTGGCCCTCATCAAATGGCCGAAGCGCGGCCAGGGTAAGACATGTGAGAAGACGATTTCTAGCCAGATACTAAGCAGTAACCCCTGGTGTGTCTTGGCAGTTGTGTGCGAAAGAAGGGCTTTTGATTTCTGAACAACTTTGTCATAGAAAATTCACCAACAACTTGTGCTTTTTTCGCTGTCGAGTCGTCGGGTCAAAGGAACGGTATAATGGTAAATGAGAGAATAACCAGATTTGTATATTGCAGATTACGTGTTCTCTTACTGGTAAAGTCAGATTCGACATCTTTATGCAAGGAGCGCGTTCAAAATCTCCTCATAGTACTTTACAAAAGTTTTCTTTTTTTTTTGTTTGAAGGGTTTTTCTTTCTTAGTCTTTTTTTCTTACGTATCAGCTAAGTTGCGGAATGCGCTACCTGATTTTTATCCGTACCACTGAGTTTACTGGTTTCAAAAGAGAAATCAAGTGCTGCATTTTGTACAGCGGCCTTTCTTGTTTAATTGGTATATCTTCAAATATTCTGCATTTAGTATGTATCTGTATATGCTATGTATTTTAGCTGTAAATGTACTGTCTCGAAGACATTAGCTCTTGTAGTTATTCTAAAATTCGAGATAAATATAAAGTTTATGCATGCTGCATGTATGTATGTTACCTTTACTAGGGCGCGTGCGCACAGCTTTGTAATCTGCGACTTTCAGTGCTTTCTTACCACATGAGGATCAAATGACTTTGCCATGTATATTTAAGGCATCGAATTCTTACGTTAAATTGACAAGGGCGGTTTGGAGCTTGTGAGTAGGCGTGGGATTTGTCACATATGGTTTAGGGGCCGACATATCTCTCCTCAATGCCGTACCGGGAGGCAAGGTCGGTAGCAGAAAGCAGTGAAGGGCCAACTGCGTCCAAAAGCGATCGCACGGGCCGAAATCCCGGGATGACTCGTTTGGTACGACGCTCCAGCGCCGGGTCTGGAGGTACTGCGTTTTTCTCTCTTGTTCAAACATTCCGTCGGCGCATGCGTAAATGTTCCCTTGGTCATGGAATGGCAGAATTACCAGAATTCTTTTGGGCCAAGAAGGATAGACAACTTGAGAAGCTCGAGACTGGCCCTCATCAAATGGCCGAAGCGCGGCAAGGGTAAGAAGTGAGGAAGACGATTTCTAGCCAGATACTAAGCAGTAACCCTGGTGTGTGCAGTTAAAGAGAGACTTTTGATTGGCTTAGAACGCCCTAAATCTTTGTCATAGAAAATGTCACCACAACTTTGTGTTTTTTCGCTGTGATCGTCGGGTCAAAGGAACGGGTATAATGTAAATGGAGAATACCACAGATTTATATTTGCAGATTACGTGTTTTTCTCTTACTGGTAAAGTCAGATTCTACATCTTTATGCAAGGAGCGCGTTCAAAATCTCCTCATAGTACTTTACAAAAGTTTTCTTTTTTTTTTTTGAAGGGTTTTTCTTTCTTAGGTCTTTTTTTCTTACGTATCAGCTAAGTTGCGGAATGCGCTACCTGATTTTATCCGTACACTGAGTTTACTGGTTTCAAAAGAGAATCAAGTGCTGCATTTTGTACAGCGGCCTTTCTGTTTAATTGGTATATCTTCAAAATATTTCTGCATTTAGTATGTATCTGTATATGCTATGTATTTTAGCTGTAATGTAATGTCTCGAAGACATTAGCTCTTGTAGGTTACCTAAATTCGAGATTAAAATAAAGTTTATGCATGCATGCATGTATGTATGTTACCTTTAACCTTTACTAGGGCGCGTGCGCACAGCTTTGTAATCTGCGACTTTCAGTGCTTCTTACCACATGAGAGATAAAATGACTTTGCCATGTATATTTAAGGCATCGAATTCTTACGTTAAATTGACAAGGGCGGTTTGGAGCTGTGAGTAGGCGTGGGATTTGTCACATATGGTTTAGGGGCCGACATATCTCTCCCTCAATGCCGTACCGGGAGGCAAGGTCGGTAGCAGAAAGCAGTGAAGGGCCAACTGCGTCCAAAAGCGATCGCACGGGCCGAAATCCCGGGATGACTCGTTTGGTACGACGCTCCAGCGCCGGTGTCTGGAGGTACTGCGTTTTTCTCTCTTGTTCAAACATTTCGTCGGCGCATGCGTAAATGTTCCCTTGTCATGGAATGGCAGAATTACCCAGAATTCTTTTGGGCAAGAAGGAGACAACTTGCGAAGCTCGAGACTGGCCCTCATCAAATGGCCGAAGCGCGGCCAGGTAAGAAGTGAGAAGACGATTTCTAGCCAGATACTAAGCAGTAAACCTGGTGTGTGCAGTTAAAGCAGACTTTTGATTTCTGAACAAATCTTTGTCATAGAAAATTCACCACAACTTTGTGCTTTTTTCGCTGTGATCGTCGGGTCAAAGGAACGGTATAATGTAAATGAGAGAATAACCAGATTTATATTTGCAGATTACGTGTTCTCTTACTGGTAAAGTCAGATTCTAGCATCTTTATGCAAGGAGCGCGTTCAAAATCTCCTCATAGTACTTTACAAAAGTTTTCTTTTTTTTTTTTTAACGGTTTTTATTTCTTAGTCTTTTTTTCTTACGTATCAGCTAAGTTGCGGAATGCGCTACCTGATTTTATCCGTACCACTGAGTTTACTGGTTTCAAAAGAGAATCAAGTGCTGCATTTTGTACAGCGGCCTTTCTGTTTAATTGGTATATCTTCAAATATTCTGCATTAGTATGTATCTGTATATGCTATGTATTTTAGCTGTAAATGTAATGTCTCGAAGACATTAGCTCTTGTAGTTAACCTAAAATTCGAGATAAAATAAAGTTTATGCATGCATGCATGTATGTATGTTACCTTTACTAGGGGCGCGTGCGCACAGCTTTGTAAATCTGCGACTTCAGTGCTTACCACATGTGAGAGATAAAATGACTTTGCCATGTATATTTAAGCCATCGAATTCTTACGTTAATTGACAAGGGCGGTTTGGAGCTGTGAGTAGGCGTGGGATTGTCACATATGGTTTAGGGGCCGACATATCTCTCCCTCAATGCCGTACCGGGAGGCAAGGTCGGTAGCAGAAAGCAGTGAAGGGCCAACTGCGTCCAAAAGCGATCGCACGGGCCGAAATCCCGGGATGACTCGTTTGGTACGACGCTCCAGCGCCGGGTTTTTCTGTCTTGGAGGTACTGCGTTTTTCTCTCTTGTTCAAACATTCCGTCGGCGCATGCGTAAATGTTCCCTTGTCATGGAATGGCAGAATTACCCAGAATTCTTTTGGGCAAGAAGGAGACAAACTTGAGACATTTGACTGGCCCCTCATCAAATGGCCGAAGCGCGGCCAGGGTAAAAAGTGAGAAGACGATTTCTAGCCAGATACTAAGCAGTAACCCTGGTGTGTGCAGTTAAAGAAGACTTTTTGATTTCTGAACAAATCTTTGTCATAGAAAATTCACACAACTTTTGTGCTTTTTCGCTGTGATCGTCGGGTCAAAGGAACGGTATAATGTAAATGAGAGAATAACCAGATTTATATTTGCAGATTACGTGTTCTCTTACTGGAAAAGTCAGATTCTACATCTTTCATGCAAGGAGCGCGTTCAAAAATCTCCTCATAGTACTTTACAAAAGTTTTCTTTTTTTTTTTTGAAGGGTTTTTCTTCTTAGTCTTTTTTCTTACGTATCAGCTAAGTTGCGGAATGCGCTACCTGATTTTATCCGTACCACTGAGTTCTGGGTTTTTTCAAAAGAAGAATCAAGTTGCTGCATTTTGTACAGCGGCTTTTCTGTTTAATTGGTATATCTTCAAAGATTTCAGGCGGAGCATTTAGTAGTATCTGTATATGCATGTATTTTAGCTGTAAATGTAATGTCTCGAAGACATTAGCTCTTGTAGTCTAAACTGAAATTCGAGATGAAAATAAAGTTCATGCATGCATGCATGTATGTATGTTACCTTTACTAGGGCGCGTGCGCACAGCTTGTAATCTGCGACTTTCAGTGCTCTTACCACATGAGAGATAAAATGACTTTGGCCATGTATATTAAGGCATCGAATTCTTACGTTAAATTGACAAGGGCGGTTTGGAGCTGTGAGTAGGCGTGGGATTTGTCACATATGGTTAGGGGCCGACATATCTCTCCCTCAATGCCGTTACCGGGAGGCAAGGTCGGTAGCAGAAAGCAGTTGAAGGGCCAAACTGCGTCCAAAAGCGATCGCACGGGCCGAAATCCCGGGATGACTCGTTTTGGTACGACGCTCCAGCGCCGGTTGTCTGGAGGTACTGCGTTTTTTCTCTCTTGTTCAAACATTCCGTCGGCGCATGCGTAAATGTTCCCTTGTCATGGAATGGCAGAATTACCCAGAATTCTTTTGGGCAAGAAGGAGACAACTTGAGAGCTCTCGAGACTGGCCCTCATCAAATGGCCGAAGCGCGGCCAGGGTAAGAAGTGAGAAGACGATTTCTAGCCAGATACTAAGCAGTAACCCTGTGGTGCAGTTAAAGAAGACTTTTGATTTCTGAAACAATGCTTTGTCATAGAGAAGGCACCACAACTTTGTGCTTTTTTCGCTGTGATCGTCGGGTCAAAGAACGGTATAATGTAAATGAGAGAATAACCAGATTTATATTTGCAGATTAGTCGTGGGTTCTCTCTACTGGTGTAAAGTCAGATTCTACATCTGTATGCAAGGAGCGCGTTCAACAATCTCCTCATAGTACTTTACAAAAGTTTTTCTTTTTTTTTTTTTGAAGGGTTTTTCTTGGGCTTAGTCTTTTTTTCTCTACGTATCAGCTAAGTTGCGGAACTGCGCTACCTGATTTTATCCGTACCACTGAGTTTACTGGTTTCAAAAGAGAACAAGTGCTGCATTTTGTACAGCGGCCTTTTCTTTTAATTGGTATATCTTCAAATATTCTGCATTTAGTATGTATCTGTATATGCTATGTATTTTAGCTGTAAATGTAATATGTCTCGAAGACATTAGCTCTTGTCTAGTTAACCTAAAATTCGAGATAAAATAAAGTTTATGCATGCATGCATGTATGTAGTTACCTTTAGGGGCGCGTGCGCACAGCTTTGTAATCTGCGACTTTCAGTGCCTCTTACCCACATGAGAGATAAAATGACTTGGCCATGTATATTTAAGCATCGAATTTCTTACGTTAAATTGACAAGGGCGGTTTGGAGCTGTGAGTAGGCGTGGGATTTGTCACATATGGTTTAGGGGCCGACATATCTCTCCCTCAATGCCGTACCGGGAGGCAAGGTCGGTAGCAGAAAGCAGTGAAGGGCCAAATGCGTCCAAAAGCGATCGCACGGGCCGAAATCCCGGGATGACTCGTTTGGTACGACGCTCCAGCGCCGGTGTCTGGAGGTACTGCGTTTTTCTCTCTTGTAAATGAAACATTCGTCGGCGCATGCGTAAATGTTCCCTTGTCATGGAATGGCAGAATTACCCAGAATTCTTTTGGGCAAGAAGGAGACAACTTGAGAAGAGCTCGAGACTGGCCCTCATCAAATGGCCGAAGCGCGGCCAGGGTAAGAAGTGAGAAGACGATTTCTAGCCAGATATAAGCAGTAAACCCTGGTGTGTGCAGTTAAAGAAGACTTTTGATTTCTGAAAAAAAAAAAAAAAAATTTTGTCATAGAGATATGCACCACACAACTTTGTGCTTTTTCGCTGTGATCGTCGTGTCAAAGGACGGTATAATGTAAATGAGAGAATAAACCAGATTTATATTTGCAGATTACGTGTTCTCTTACTGGTAAAGTCAGATTCTACATCTTTATGCAAGGAGCGCGTTCAAAATCTCTCATAGTACTTTACAAAAGTTTTCTTTTTTTTTTGAAGGGTTTTTTCTTCTTAGTCCTCTTTTTTCTACGTATCAGCTAAGTTGCGGAATGCGCTACCTGATTTTATCCGTACCACTGAGTTTACTGGTTTCAAAAGACAATCAAGTGCCGCATTTTGTACAGCGGCTTTTCTGTTTAATTGGTATATCTTTAAATATTCTGTATTTAGTATGTATCTGTATATGCTATGTATTTTAGCTGTAAATGTAATGTCTCGAAGATATTAGCTCTTGTAGTTAACCTAAATTCGAGATAAAATAAAGTTTATGCATGCAATGCATGTATGTATGTTACCTTTACTAGGGCGCGTGCGCACAGCTTGTAATCTGCGACTCAGTGCTCTTACCACATGAGAGATAAAATGACTTTGCCATGTATATATTAAGGCATCGAATTCTTACGTTAAATTGACAAGGGCGGTTTGGAGCTGTGAGTAGGCGTGGGATTTGTCACATATGGTTTAGGGGCCGACATATCTCTCCCTCAAAGTCAATGCCGTACCGGGAGGCAAGGTCGGTAGCAGAAAGAAGCGAAGGGCCAACTGCGTCCCAAAAGCGATCGCACGGGCCGAAATCCCGGGATGACTCGTTTGGTACGACGCTCCAGCGCCGGTGTCTGGAGGTACTGCGTTTTTCTCTCTTGTTCAAACATTCCGTCGGCGCATGCGTAAATGTTCCTCTGTCATGGAATGGCCTTAGAATTACCCAGAATTCTTTTGGGCAGAAGGAGACAACTGAGAAGCTCGAGACTGGCCCTCATCAGTTGGCCGAAGCGCGGCCAAAAATGGTAAGAAGTGAGAAGACGGTTCTAGCCAGCCTACTAAGCAATCCAGGACCCTGGTGTGTGATGCAGTTAAAGAAGACTTTTTTGATTTCTGAACAAATCTTTGAAGATCGCGTTGTCATAGAGAATTCACCACAACTTTGTGCTTTTTTCGCTGTGATCGTCGGGCCTCAAAGGAACGGTATAATGTAAATGAGAGAATACTAAGCAGTTTATATTTGCAGATTACGTGTTCTCTTACTGGTAAAGTCAGATTCTACATTTTGGTGATGCAAGGAGCGCGTTCAAAATCTCCTCATTAGTACTCGGGGAAAGTTTTTTATTTTCGCATTTTTTTGGCAGGGTTTTTTTTCAGAAGGGTTTTCTTTTTAGTTCTTTTTTCTTACGTATCAGCTAAGTTGCGGAATGCGCTACCTGATTTTATCCGTACCACTGAGTTCACTGGTTTCAAAAGAGAATCAAGGGCTGCATTTTGTACAGCGGCTTTTTCTTTTTAATTAGTATATCTTCAAATATTCTGTATTTAGTATGTATCTGTATATGCTATGTATTTAGCAGTAAATGTAATGTCTCGAAGACATTAGCTCTTGTAGTTATTCTGAAATTTCGAGATGAAAACAAAAGTTTATGCATGCATGCATGTATGTATGTTACCTTAGTAGGGCGCGTGCGTACACTTTGTAATCTGCGACTTTCAGTGCCTTTGGGTTACCACATGTCAGATAAAATGACTTTTCCATGTATATTTAAGCCATCGAAATTCTTACGTTAAATGACAAGGGCGGTTTGGAGCTGTGAGTAGGCGTGGGATTTGTCACATATGGTTTAGGGGCCGACATATCTCTCCCTCAATGCCGTACCGGGAGGCAAGGTCGGTAGCAGAAAGCAGTGAAGGGCCAACTGCGTCCAAAGCGATCGCACGGGCCGAAATCCCGGGGCATGACTCGTTTGGTACGACGCTCCAGCGCCGGTGTCTGGAGGTACTGCGTTTTTTCTCTCTCTTGTTTAAACATTCCGTCGGCGCATGCGTAAATGTTCCTCTCTGATAGGGAAATGCAGAATGCTGGCTCCAGTTAAAGCAATTGACATTTCAGTTAGAAGGAGACCTAGTTTTTAGAAGGCTCGAGACTGGCCCTCATCAATGGCCGAAGCGCGGCCAGGGTAAGAACATGGCGGTTCACGAGAGAAGTGTCTGATTCTAGCCAGATAGTAAGCAGTAACCCTGGTGTGTGCAGTTAAAGCCTAAGACTTTTGATTCTGAAACAAATTTTTTGTCATAGAGAATGAAGCCACAACTTTGTGCTTTTTCGCTGTGATCGTCGGGTCAAAGGAACGGTATAATGTAAATGAGAGAAAGCCTAGAAACTTATTTGCAGATTACGTGTTCCTTTTTACTGGTAAAGTCAGATGGACTACATCTTTATGCAAGGAGCGCGTTCAAAATCTCCCTTCATAGTACTTTACAAAAGTTTCTTTTTTTTTTTTTTGAAGGGTTTTTCTTTACTTAGAATTCTTTTGCGAAAGACGGATTTTTTCAATTACGTATCAGCTAAGTTGCGGAATGCGCTACCTGATTTTATCCGTACCACTGAGTTTACTGGTTTCAAAAGAGAATCAGTGCTGCATTTTTGTACAGCGGCCTTTTCTTTTAATTGGTATATCTTCAAATATTCTGCATTTAGTAGGTATCTGTATATGCTATGTATTTTAGCTGTAAATGTAATGTCTCGAAGACATTAGCTCTTGTAGTTATTCTGAAATTCGAGATAAACATAAAGTTTATGCATGCATGCATGTATGTATGTTACCTTTACTAGGGCGCGTGCGTACAGCTTTGTAATCTGCGACCTTCAGTGCCCTCTTACCACATGAGAGATAAAATGACTTTGCCATGTATATTTAAGCCATCGAATTCTTACGTTATTGACAAGGGCGGTTTGGAGCTGTGAGTAGGCGTGGGATTTGTCACATATGGTTTAGGGGCCGACATATCTCTCCCTCAATGCCGTACCGGGAGGCAAGGTCGGTAGCAGAAAGCAGTGAAGGGCCAACTGCGTCCAAAAAGCGATCGCACGGGCCGAAATCCGGGATGACTCGTTTGGTACGACGCTCCAGCGCCGGTGTCTGGAGGTACTGCGTTTTTCTCTCTTGTTTAAAACATTCCGTCGGCGCATGCGTAAATGTTCTAGCCTTGTATGGAATGGCCGCAGAATTACCCAGAATTTCTTTTGGGCAAGAAGGAGAAACTTGGTAAGAGCTCGAGACTGGCCCCTCAGCCAGATGGCCGAAGCGCGGCCAGGCTTTGTTGTAAGAACATGAGAACGAGTGATTTCTCAGCCAGATACTAAGCAGTAACCCTGGTGTGGCGCAGTTTAAAGAAGACTTTTGATTTCTGAACAAATCTTTGTCATAGAGAATTATAAATCACACCACAACTTTGTGCTTTTTTCGCTGTACTCGACTTCTATTGAAGCAAAGGAACGGTATAATGTAAATGAGAGAATACCAGATTTATATTTGCAGATTACGTGTTCTCTTACTGGTTTAGGTCAGATTCACGACAAATCTTTTATGCAAGGGAGCGCGTCAAAATCTCTCAAATAGAGAATACAAAAAGTTTTCTTTTTTTTTTTTTTACAGTTAAAGTCAAGGGTTAATGTAAATAAGCGAATTCTCAAAATCTCTTAGGTCTTTTTTTCTTACGTATCAGCTAAGTTGCGGAATGCGCTACCTGATTTTATCCGTACCACTGAGTTTACTGGTTTCAAAAGAGAATCAGTGCTGCATTTTGTACAGCGCTTTTGTTCTGTTTAATTAAATATCTTTAAATATTCTGCATTTAGTATGTATCTGTATATGCTATGTATTTTAGCTGTAAATGTAATTGTCGCGAAGACATTAGCTCTTGTAGTTAACCTAAAATTCGAGATAAAATAAAGTTTATGCATGCATGCATGTATGTATGTTTACCTTACCTTTACTAGGGCGCGTGCGCACAGCTTTGTAATCTGCGACTTTCAGTGCTTCTTACCACATGAGAGATAAAATGACTTTGCCATGTATATTTAAGGCATCGAATTCTTACGTTAAATTGACAAGGGCGGTTTGGAGCTGTGAGTAGGCGTGGGATTTGTCACATATGGTTTAGGGGCCGACATATCTCTCCTCAATGCCGTACCGGGAGGCAAGGTCGGTAGCAGAAAGAGAAAGCAGTGAAGGGCCAACTGCGTCCAAAAGCGATCGCACGGGCCGAAATCCCGGGATGACTCGTTTGGTACGACGCTCCAGCGCCGGTGTCTGGAGGTACTGCGTTTTTCTCTCTTGTTCAAACATTCCGTCGGCGCATGCGTAAATGTTCCCTTGTCATGGAATGGCAGAATTACCCAGAATTCTTTTGGGCAAGAAGGAGACAACTTGAGAAGCTCGAGACTGGCCCTCATCAAATGGCCGAAGCGCGGCCAGGTGAAGAAGTGAGAAGACGATTTCTAGCCAGATACTAAGCAGTAACCCTGGTGTGTGCAGTTAAAGAAGACTTTTGATTTCTGAACAAATCTTTGTCATAGAAAATTCACCACAACTTTGTGCTTTTTTCGCTGTGATCGTCGGGTCAAAGGAACGGTATAATGTAAATGAGAGAATAACCAGATTTATATTTGCAGATTACGTGTTCTCTTACTGGTAAAGTCAGATTCTACATCTTTATGCAAGGAGCGCGTTCAAAATCTCCTCATAGTACTTTACAAAAGTTTTCTTTTTTTTTTTTTGAAGGGTTTTTCTTTCTTAGTCTTTTTTTCTTACGTATCAGCTAAGTTGCGGAATGCGCTACCTGATTTTATCCGTACCACTGAGTTTACTGGTTTCAAAAGAGAATCAAGTGCTGCATTTTGTACAGCGGCCTTTCTGTTTAATTGGTATATCTTCAAATATTCTGCATTTAGTATGTATCTGTATATGCTATGTATTTTAGCTGTAAATGTAATGTCTCGAAGACATTAGCTCTTGTAGTTAACCTAAAATTCGAGATAAAATAAAGTTTTATGCATGCATGCATGTATGTAGGTTACCTTTGCTAGGGCGCGTGCGCACAGCTTTGTAATCTGCGACTTTCAGTGCTTCTTACCCACATGAGAGATAAAATGACTTTGCCATGTATATTTAAGGCATAGAATTCTTACGTTAAATTAAATTGACAAGCGGTTTGGAGCTGTGAGTAGGCGTGGTGGATTTGTCACATATGGTTTAGGGGCCGCCATATCTCTCCCTCAATGCCGTACCGGGAGGCAAGGTCGGTAGCAGAAAGCAGTGAAGGCCAACTGCGTCCAAAAGCGATCGCCACGGGCCGAAATCCCGGGATGACTCGTTTGGTTCGACGCTCCAGCGCCGTTTTCTGGTGGTACTGTTTTTTTCTCTCTTGTTCAAACATTCCGTCGGCGCATGCGTAAAGGTTCCCTTGTCATGGAATGGCAGAATTACCCAGAATTCTTTTGGGCAAGAAGGAGACACCTTGAGAAGGTCGAGACTGTCCCCCATCAAATGGCCGAAGCGCGGTCAGCTTCAGAAGTGTAAAGTCGTTTTCTAGACAGATACTACGCAGTAACTCTGGTGTGTGCAGTTAAAGAAGACTTTGATATGCTGAACAAATCTTTGTCATAGAAAATTCACCACCAACTTTGTGCTTTTTTCGCTGTGATCGTCGGGTCAAAGGAACGGTATAATGTAAATGAGAGAATAACCAGATTTATATTTGCAGATTACGTGTTCTCTTACTGGTAAAGTCAGATTCTACATCTTTATGCAAGGAGCGCGTTCAAAATCTCCTCATGGGTACTTTACAAAAGTTTTCTTTTTTTTTTTGAAGGGTTTTTCTTTCTGTCTTTTTTTTTTTTTACGTACTATCAGCTAAGTTGCGGAATGCGCTACCTGATTTTATCCGTACCACTGAATTTACTGGTTTCAAAGAGAATCAAGTGCTGCATTTTGTACAGCGGCCTTTCTGTTTAATTTGTATATCTTCAAATATTCGCATTTAGTATGTATCTGTATATGCTATGTATGTTTAGCTGTAAATGTAATGTCTCGAAGACATTAGCTCTTGTAGTTAACCTAAATTCGAGATAAATAAATAGGGCGCGTGCGCACAGCTTTGTAATCTGCACTTTACAGTTGCCTCTTACACATGAGAGGATAAAATGACTTTGCATGTATATTAGGCACTCGAATTCTTACGTTTAAATGGTACAAGGGGCGGTTTGGAGCTGTGAGTAGGCGTTGGGATTTGTCACAATTGGTTTAGGGGCCGACATATATTCACCTCAAGCCGGAACGGGAGGAAAGGGGTGCGGTAGCAGCACAGCAGTGAAGGGCCAACTGCGTCAAAAGCGATCCACGGGCCGAAATACCGGGATGATGTTGTACGACGCTCCAGCGCCGGTGTCTGGAGGTACTGCGTTTTCTCTATTGTTCAAACATTCCGTCGGCGAATGCGTAAATGTTCCCCTTGTCATGGAATGGCAGAAATTACCCAGAATTCTTTGGCAAGAGGAGACAACTTGAGAAGCTCGGACTGGCGACCTCCTCAAAGGGCCGAAGCGTCGGCCAGGGTAAGAAGTGGAAGACGATTTCTAGCCAGATCCTAAGCAGTAACCCTGGTGTGGCAGTTAAAGAGACTTTTCGATTTCGAACCAATCTTTGTCATAGAGAATTCACCCACAACTTTGTGCTTTTTTCGCTGTGATCTTCGGGTCAAGGAACGGTATAATGTAAATGAGAGAATAACCAGATTTATATTTGCAGAGACGTGTTCTCTTACTGGTAAAAGTCGATTTACATCTTTATGACAAGGAGCGCGTTCAAAACTTCTCCTCATAGTACTTTACAAAGTTTTTTTTTTTTTTTTGAAGGGTTTTTCTTTCTTAGTCTTTTTTTCTTACGTATCAGCTAAGTTGCGGAATGCGCACTGTTTATCCGTACCAGATGGTTTACGGTTTCAAAAGAGAATCACGTGCTGCATTTTGTTACAGCGGCTTTCTGTTTCATTGGTCTACTTCAAATATTCTGGCATTTAGGTATGTATCTGTCTATGCTTGTATTTTAGGTGTAAATGTATGTCTCGAAGACATTCGCTCCTTGTAGTTAACATAAAATTCGAGATAAAATAAAGTTCTGCATGAATGAATGGATGGTATGTTACCTTGACTAGGGCGCGTGCGCACAGTTTGTAATCTGCGACTTCCCAGGCCTCTTACCACATGAAGAGAGTAAAATGACTTTGCCATGGATTATTTAAGCATCGAATTCTATACGTTAAATTGACAAAGGGCGGTTGGAGCTGTGAGTTAGGCGTGGGATGTTGTCAAATAGGGTTAGGGGCCGCCTATCTCTCCCTCAATGCGCTACGGGAGGCAATGGTCGGTAGCAGAAAGCAGTCGACGGGCCAACTGCGTCCAAAAGCGCTCGCACCGGGCCGAAATCCCTGGGATGACTCGTTTTGTACGACTGCTCCAGAGCCGGTGGTTGGAGGTAGCGTTTTTCTAGTTATGTTAAACCATTCCGTCGGCGCATGCGTAAATTGTTCCTTGTATGGAATGACAGAATTACCCAGAATTCTTGGGGCAAGAAGGAGACAACTTGAGAAGCTCGAGACTGGCCCTCCATCAAATGGCCGAGCGCGGCCAGGGTAAGAAGTGAGAAGGACGATTTCTAGCCGATACTAAGCGTAACCCTGGTGTGTGCGTTAAAAGAAGACTTGTGATTTCGAACCAAATCTTTGTCCTAGAGAATCACCACAACTTTGTGCTTTTTTCGCGGTGCTCGTCGGGTCCAAGGAACGGTATAATGTAATGAGAGACAAACCAGATTTATATTTGCAGATTACGTTTCTCTTATGGTAAAGTCAGATTACATATCTTATGCAAGGAAAGCGCGTTCAACTCTCCTCATATTACTTTACAAACGTTTTCTTTTTTTTTTTTTGAAGGGTTTTTCTTTCCTTCGTCTTTTTCTTACGTATCAGCTAAGTTGCGGAAGCGCTACGATTTTATCCGTACACTGAGTTACTGGTTGTCAAAAGAGACTCAAGTGCTGATTTTGTAAAGCGGCCTTTCTGTTTAATGGTATATCTTCAATATCTGCATTTAGTCATGGATCTGTATTGCTATGATTTAGCTGTAAATGTAATGTCTCGAAGACATTAGCTCTTGTAGTTAAACCTAAAAATTCGAGATAACAATAAAGTTTACCTTACCTTTACTAGGGCGCGGTGCGCACCAGCTTTGTAATCTGCGACTTGAAGTACATCTTGCCACATGAGAGATAAAATGACTTGGACATGTATAATTGAGGCATACCGAATTCTTACGGTGAAATTGACAAGGGCGGTTTGGAGCTGTGAGTAGGCGTGGGGATTTGTCACATATGGTTTAGGGGCCGACATATCTCTCCCTCAATGCCGTACCGGGAGGCAAGGTCGGTAGCAGAAAGCAGTGAAGGGCCAACTGCGTCCAAAAGCGATCGCACGGGCCGAAATCCCGGGATGACTCGTTTGGTACGACGCTCCAGCGCCGGTGGTCTGGAGGTACTGCGTTTTTTCTCTCTTGTTCAAACATTCCGTCGGCGCTGCGTAAATGTTCCCTTTTCATTGAATGTCAGAATTACCCATAATTCTTTTGTGCAAGAAGGAGACAACTTGAGAAGCTCGAGAATTGCCCTCATCAAATGGCCGAAGCGCGGCCAGGGTAATAAGTGAGAAGAAGATTTCTAGCCAGATACTAAGCAGTAACCCTGGTGTGTGCAGTTAAAGAAGACTTTTGATTTCTGAACAAATCTTTGTCATAGAAAATTCACCACAACTTTGTGCTTTTTTTTGCTGTGATCGTCGGGTCAAAGGAACGGTATAATGTAAATGATAGAATAACCAGATTTATAATTGCAGATTACGTGTTCTCTTACTGGTTAGTCAGATTCTACATCTTTATGCAAGGAGCGCGTTCAAAATCTCCTCATAGTACTTTACAAAGTTTTCTTTTTTTTTTTTTGAAGGGTTTTTCTTTCTTAGTCTTTTTTTTCTTACGTATCAGCTAAGTTGCGGAATGCGCTACCTGATTTTATCCGTACCACTGAGTTTACTGGTTTCAAAAGAGAATAAATTGCTGCATTTTGTACAGCGGCCTTTCTGTTTAATTGTTAGATCTTCAAATATTCTGCATGTAGTATGTATCTGTATATGCTATGTATTTTAGCTGTAAATGTAATGTCTCGAAGACATTAGCTCTTGTAGTTAACCTAAAATTCGAGATAAAATAAAATGCATGGCATGCCTGTATGTCATGTTACCTTTACTAGGGCGCGTGCGCACAGCTTTTGGTAATCTGCGACTTTCAGTGCCTCTTACCACATGAGAGATAAAATGAGACTTTTGGCCCATGTATATTTAAAGGCATCCGAATTCTACGTTAAATTGACAAGGGCGGTTTGGGGAGCTGTGAGTAGGGCGTGGGATTTGTCACATATGGTTAGGGGCCGACATATCTCTCCCCCCTCAATGCCGTACCGGGAGGCAAGGTCTCGGTAGCAGGAAAAGGCAGTGGAAGGGCCAACTGGTCCCAAAAGCGATCGCAACGGGCCGAAATCCCGGGATGCTCCCCGTTGGTTACGACGCTCCCCAGCGCCCGGTTGGTGGGGGTCCCCCTGTGAGGTACTGCGTTTTCTCTCTTGTTTCAAAACATTCCGGGTCCGGCGGCATGCGTCGGTAAATGTTCCCTTGTGCATGGAATGGCAAGAATTTACCCCAGAATCTTTTGGGCAAGAAAAGAAGACAACTTGAGAAAGCGTCGAGACCTGGTGGGCCCTCATCAAATGGCCGAAGCGCGGCCAGGGTAAGAAGTGAGAAGACGCTTTCCCAGCCAGATTACTAAGCAGTAACCCTGGTGTGTGCAGTTAAGTAAGAAGACTTTTTTTTGATTTCTGAGCAAATCTTTGGTCATAGAAAATCACCCACAACTTTGTGCTTTTTTTTCGCTTGTTCATCGTCGGGTCAAAGGAACGGTATACAATGTAAATGAGAGAATACAAACCAGATTTATATTTTGCAGATTACGTGTTCTCTTATGGTAAAAGTCAGATTCTAAGACATCTACCTTTACTAGGGCGCGTGCGCACAGCTTTGTAATCTGCGACTTTCAGTGCTTCTTACCACATGAGAGATAAAATGACTTTGCCATGTATATTAAGGCATCGAATTCTTACGTTAAATTGACAAGGGGCGTTTGGAGCTGTGAGTAGGCGTGGGATTTGTCACATATGGTTTAGGGGCCGACATATCTCTCCCTCAATGCCGTACCGGGAGGCAAGGTCGGTAGCAGAAAGCAGTGAAGGGCAAACTGCGTCCAAAAGCGATCGCACGGGCCGAAATCCCGGGATGACTCGTTTGGTACGACACTCCAGCGCCGGTGTCTGGAGTTACTGCGTTTTTCTCACTCTCTTGTTCAAACATTCCGTCGGCGCATGCGTACTGTTCCCTTGTCAGGAATGGCAGAATTACACAGAATTATTTTGGACAAGAAGGAGGAAACTTGAGAAGCTCGAGGCTGGCCATCATCAAATGGCAGAAGCGCGTGCCAGGGTAAGAAGCGAGACAAGACGATTTCTAGTGCCATATACTTATCAGTAACCCTGGTGTTGCAGTTAAAGACTCTAGACATCGATTTCTGGTCTAACAAATCTTTGTCATAGAAAATTCACCACAACTTTGTGCTTTTTTTTTTTTTTTTCGTTTTTTTCTTTTTTTTCCGCTGTGTTGATCGGACGGTCAAAAGGAAACGGGATAATGTAAATGATAGAATAACCAGTAGTATTTTATATTTGCAGCTTAACGTGTTCTCTCTTTACTGGTAAATGGTCCAGATGTCCTAGCGAATACTTTATATGCAAGGTCAGCGCGCGTTCACTAAGAGCAATCCTCCTCAGATAGTACTATGGATAAAGTTACATAAAGTTTTCTTTTTTTTTTTTTTTTTTTGTAAGGGTTTTTTAGTTTTTTTTTTTTTTCTTTCTTAGTCTTTTTTTTTTTTTTCTTATCTATGCCTAAGTTGCGGACATGGGCGCTCCTTGATTTTATAATTATATTTAAATTTAACAATAATCCGTATGCCACTGTAGTTTCCTGGTTTCAATACCGAAGAATCAAGTAGCTTGCTGCATTGCTGCCTTTGTACAGCCAGCGTCCTTTCTGTTTAATAAATAAATTGGTGATATTAATATAAATCTTCATAATATTCTGCATTTATTATGTTTCTGTATATGCTATGTTAGTTGTTAAGCTGTATTAATGTTAATGCAAGTCTCGCAAGACAGTTAGACTCTTGTCAGGTTAACCTAAAATTCCGTAGATTAAAAGATAAAGTGCTTAATGCATCCATGCATGTATGTAGTTGTTACCCTATTTACCTAGGCGCGACGTCGCCCACAGACGTTGCGGTAGAATCTTGCAGACTTTCAGTGCCTCTTCTCTAACCCAGGTAGGATGATAAAGCATGACTTTGCCATGTATCTTTAAGGGCAAAATCCGAAGTCTTACGTTAGAATCTGAGACAGCGGCGGTTTTAGGAGTAATGCTGTATACTTGCCTGCACCTGTGTTCGAGCGAGTAGGCGTGGGCTTGGTCACATAGCGTTTGTGGTTTAGCGTGGGGCCGACCCCGACTGAATGATGCTGCTACATCCGCCATGCACAGTACCGGGAGGTCACAGCGTTTCTTTAGGTCAGTCTGAAAGGTCAGATGACCAAGGGCCTAACTGTCGTGCCAAAACGCTGAATCGCCATTCGGGCCGAAATCCCGTGTATGCCCTGTCGTTTGGTAGCGACAGCTCCCACGCGCCGGCGCTGTCTGTTAGGTACTGTCGGTTTGTGTTCTCTACTGTTCATAACATTCCGTCGTGCGCAGTGCGTAAATGTTTGCCCTTGTCACTGGTGAATGGCAGACATTTACCGCCTCGAATTTTCTTATTGGGCATAGAAGGGAGGACAACTTGCAGAGAGCTCAGATGACTGGCCCTCTATACCCTCAGAGACAAAGTGCCGGCCGATAAGCGCGGCCAGGGTCACGAAGTGAGAAGACGATTTCTAAAGCCAGGATACTGAATGGCCAGTAACCCTAGGGGCGCGATGCTGTGACGAGGGCCAGTTAACAGTAAGACTTTTGAATGTTTCTTGCACAGAAATCTTTTGTCATAGAGCAGCAAGTCATCACAGCACAAACTTTGTGCTTTTTTCGCTGTGATCGTCGCGGTCAACAGGAACGAAGTAATAATCCGTAAAGAGTGACTCGTTTGGAGGAAATAAACCAGAGTTTATATTGGCAGACTACTCTTACGTGAGTTCTGCTTAATACTGGTCAAAGAATCAGATTCTAACAACTCGTTTTCATGGCAAGGTAGCTGCGTTCAAAATCTCCTGCATTAGTAAACTTTATCAATAAACGTTTTCCTCTTTTTTGTTTTTTTTTGCAAGGGTTTTTACTCTTCTCGTTAGTCGTTTTTTCTATTCTTTCATAACGTATGAACAGCTAAGGTTGCGGAAGTGCGTGCTACCTGAATTTTATCCAGTTACCACACTTGATTGTTATCTGGTTTCAAATTCAGAGAATCAAGTGTTCTTGCATTTTTGATACGAGCACCGCCGGCCTTTCTGTTTAATTTGGAGATTGTACTAGTCTTCAAATACACAGTTCTGCATGTATAGTATGTATCTGTAATCATGCTATGTATTTAGAGCTGTATAATGATAACTGTACTCTTGAAGACATACCGCTAGCCTCTTTGTATTAGTATACCTAAAATTCGAGATAAAATACAAGTGTATGCATGCATGCATGTATGTAGTGTTAACTCTTTAACCTAGTAGGTGCGCGTGCGCACTAGCTTGTGGTAATCTCTGGCGGGGGGAACTTTTTTTTTCAGTTGCTTCTTACACGCACACATGAGAGGCGATAAAATGACTTTGCCATGTATATTGATAAGAAAGGCATCGTAATTCTTACGATCTATGAATTTGACAAGAGGGCGCGTTTGGAAGCTGTGAGTAGGCGTGGCGCGATTTGGTCCACATATGTTTAGGGGCCGACATATCCCTCTCCCTCAGGGCCGTACCCGGAGGCAAGGTCCCGGTAGCAGACAGCAGTGAAAGGCCAACTGCGTCCAAAAGCGCTCGCAGTCACGGGCCGAAAATCCCCCGGGATGACTCGTTTGTTACGACGCTCCAGCGCCGGTGTCTGGAGGTACTGGCTATGCGTTTTTTCCTCTCTTGTTTCCAAAAAAATCAACATCCGTCGCGGCATGCGTTAATGTGTCCCATTTATCCTGGAATGGCAGAATCACCGAGAATTCTTTTTGGCAAGAAGGACAACTTGAGAAGCTCGAGACTGGCCCCTCATCAATGGCCGAAGCGCGGCCAGGGTAAGAAGTGACGAAGACGATTTCTAGCCATATACTAACCAGTAACCCTGGTGTGTTCAGTTAACAGAAGACTTTTGATTTTCTTAACAACTCTTGTCATAGAACATTCACCACAGCAAAGAACAACTTTGTGCTTTTTTCGCTGTGATCGTCGGGTCCCAGGAACGGTATAATGTCGGAAAGGAGAGAATACCAGAAATTTCATTTTTCAAGATTACGTGTTCTGCTTACCTGGTAAGTCAGATTCTACAATCTTTATGCAAGAGAGGCGCGTTCAAAATCTACACGTCCAATAGTAATGTGAATACAAAAGTTTTCTACATCTTTATTTTTTTTTTCCTGTCGAGGGTTTTTCTTTCTTAGTAGTAGATTCTTTTTTTCTTATCGTATCAGCTAAGTTGCGGAATGCGGCTACCTGATTTTTATCCGTACCCTAACCAACTACTGAGTTATTACCTGGTCTGTATTCAAACGAGAATCAAGTTGCGTTGCATTATTGTAATATCAGCGGCCTTCTCTGTTTAAATGGCTATGGTAAATGCTTCAATATATCTGCATTTAGTATGTATCCTGTATATCGCATTAGTGACTGGCATTACCTACATTGTAGGCTTGTAAAAATGTAAATGATCCCGAAGACATATAGCTCTTTTGTAGTTAGCTTAACCACCTTACAAAATCTTTTTCGCCGAGCGGGGATAACGTTAAAACAAACAAGTGCAAAATAAAAGTTTATGCATGCCATGCATTTGCTATGTTACCTACTTTTACTAGGGCGGCGTGCTCACGAGCTTTGTAATTCTGCTGAACTTTATCAGTGCTTTCTTACCACATGAGGATAAATATGACTTTGCCATGTATTATTTTAAGGCATCGTGTAATTCATTACGTTAAATTGACAAGGTGCTACGGTTTGGAGCTGATGTAGTAGGCGTGGGATTTGTCACATATGGTTTAGGGGCCGACATCTCGTCATCCTCTCAATGACGCTGTACCGGGATGGCAGGTCTGTAGCAGAAAGCAGTGAAAGGGCCAACTGCGTCCAAAAGCCGATCGGACGGGCCGAAATCCCGGGAATGTACTCGTATTGGTAAACGACGCTCGCAATAAGATATAAAACAGCGCCGGTGTCTGGAGGTACTAACTACTATGGAAAGCGTTTTTACTCTCTTGTTCTATCATATTCCGCGTGTGGTCGTGCGCATGAACGTAATATGTTCCCTTTGTATCATGTGAATGTGCAAGAATTACCCAGAATTCTTTTGGGCAAGAAGGAACTATACAGACTTGAGAAGCTCGAGACGGGCCCCTCATCAATATGGCCGAAGACGCGGCCAGGTTCAGAACTGTGAGAAGAGCGATTTCTATGCCAGAATACTAAGCAGTAACCCTGGGTGTGTGCAGTTAAAGAAGACGTTTTGATTTCTGAACAATATCTTGATGTCATAATAGAAAATTCACGCACAACTTTGTGTTCTTTTTTTTTTCTTTGTGTTTTTTTTTTTTTTTTTTTTTCTGCTGTGATCGTCGAGGTCATAAAGGAATCGGTATATTACTAGTAACATGAGAGAATAACCAGATTTAATATTTGCAAGGAATTACGTGTTCTCACTTATTACGCTGGTAAAGTCAGATTCTATACATCTTTATGCAGCGAGGAGCGCGCGTGTCAAAATCTCGCTCATAGTACTTTACAAAAGTTTGTCTTTTTTTTGTTTGTTTGAAGGGTTTTTCACTTTCATTAGTCTTTTTTTCGATGTACGTAGCAGCTAAGGTTGCGGCAGTGCGCTACCTGATCAATTCATTATTCCGTAGCCCCCAAACTGAGTTAGTCTACCTAACACTGGTGTTCACTAAGAGAATCAAGTGCTGCAATTTTTGGTACATGCGCGCCTTTTTCCTTGTTTTAATTTGGTATAAATCTTCAAATATTCTGATCATGTTAGTATGTGATCTGTATATGCTATGTAGTTTAGCTGTAAATGTAAATGTCCCGCAAGACAATTAGCTCTTGTAGTTAACCTAAAATTCTAGATACAATAAAAGTTTAGGTCCAGCATGCATGTATGTATGTTTTTGTTTACCTTTCAGGGCTCGTGCGCAACAGCTGTGTAATCTGTACTTGCGACTTTCCAGTGCGTCGTACCACATGAGAAGATAAAATGACTTTGCCCATGTAATATGTTAGGAGGCATCGAATTCCTTAGGTTAAAAAGATTGACAAGGGCGGTTTGGGAAGGCTGTTATTAGGTGGGTATTTGTCACGATATTGGTTTAGGGGGAGGGTCCGACATATCGCTCCCTCATGATGCCGTACCGCGTGAGGCAAGGTCGTTAACGCAGAAAGCAGTGAATTTCCAACTGCGTCCAACAAAAAAGGCGATCGCACAGGGACCCCCCGAAATCCCGGGATGATCAGATACTCGTTTTGGTACTGGACGCTCCAGCCTCCGGTGTCTGGAGGTACTGTGTGCGTTTTTTCCTCCGCATCTTGTTCAAGACATTCCGTCTGGGGCGTGGCGCAATCTGTAAATGTTTCCCATTGTCATGGGAATGGCAGTATTACCTTACAACCTAATTCCTTTCTTTTGGCAATAAGGAGACAACCTTGAGAAGCTCGAGACTTGGTCCATCGATCAAAGGGCCGAATCGCGGCCAGGGTAAGAAATTGAATAGAATCGCATTTCTAGCCCGATACTAAGCAGTACCCATTGTTGGTGTGTGCAGTTAAAGAAGACTTTTGATTTCTGAACAAAATCTTTGTCATAGAAATTCATCCCCACACCACTTTTGTGCTTTTTTTTTGCTGTGATCGTCGGGTCAAAGGTACGGTATAAATTTCAAATGAGAGAATAACCCAGATGTATATTTGCAGATTACGTGGTCTCTTAATACTGGTAAAGTAATATTCTACCCTTTTATGCAAGGAGCGGGTTCAAAATCTCCTCCATAGTACTTTACAAAAGTATTTCTTTTTTTTGTTTTTGAAGGGTTTTTCTTTCCTTAGTCTTTTTTTCCTTACGTATGCGGCTAAGTCGCGGCATGCGCTACCTGATTTTTAATCCGTCACCACTCTGAGGTTAACTTGGTTCAAACGAGAATCAAGTGCGGCATTTTTGTACAGCGTCCTTTCTGTTTTAATTGGTATACTGCAGTCTTCAAATATCGTCTTCTTTAGTAATGTAGTCTGTATAAATGCTAGGTATTTTATCTGTAGATCCTGTATATGGCTATGTATTTCTAGAGCTGTGAAATGTAATAATGTCTCGAAGACATTATCGTCTTGTAGTTAACCTAAAATTCGAGGATAAAATAAAGTTATATGCATGCATGCATGTTGTATGTATGTTACCCTTTACTAGGGCGCGTGCGCACAGCTTTGTAATCTGCGGGACTTCCAGTGCTTCTTACCACATGAGAGATAAACGACTTTGTGCCATGTATATTTAGGGCAATAGTCTCGAATTCATGTACGTTAAATATTGACAAGGGCGTTTGGATGCTGTGAGTAGGCTTGTGGATTTGTCACGAATGGTTTAGGGGCCGACATATCTCTCCCTGCAATGCCGTTACCGGGATGCAAGGTCGGCTACGCAGAAAGCAGTGAGGGGCGCACTGCGGTCCAAAAAAGCGATCGCACGGACAGACAAGGCCGAATCGTCCCCCCCGGGATGACTCGTTTGGGTACGGAGTACGACGCTTCCAGCGCCGTGTCTGGAGTACTGTGCGTTTTTCTCTCTTGTTCAAAATACCATTCCGTCGGCGGCATGCTAAATTTTAAATGTTCCCTTGTCAATGGAATGGGGGCAGAATTACCCAGAATTCTTATTTGTCAAGAAGGAGACACTTGAGAAGCTCGAGAACTGTCCCTCATCAAATGGCCGAATGCGCGGCCAGGGTAAGAAGTGATGAATACGATTTCCTAGCCAGATACTAAGCAGTAACCCTGGTGTTGGTGCAGTTAGAAAGACTTGTTGCTTTCGGACAAATCTTTGGCATAAGAAAATCACCCACAACTTTGTGCTTTCTTTTCTCGCTGATCGCGGGTCAAAGGAACGGTATAAACTGTAAATGAGAGAATAACCTCGATTTACTATGTTGCCTATATAAACGTGTTCTCTTACTGGTAAAG